>NC_051452.1:7994872-8028192 GCF_001649575.2 Kryptolebias marmoratus | reverse complement strand
GAGTGCCTCTGTGCTGTCCTTGAGTCCAGCTTTTTCCAGCCATTGGTAGGATTTCCCGATATCAGCCACTTCAGTTATTTGTCGGTGGTACATCCCATGTAAGGGCTTGTCCTCCCATGATGATACTTCCAGCACCTCGTCCTCTGTTCCCCACTGTCTGAGACAGTATATATATATATATATATCACATGTATCAAGTCTCAGCAACTGCCACATAAAACGTACCAAAATAAAGAAAATCAGCCATCTTTAATCAGGTTGACTCCAAAAGTTAATCAGTCGTAGATGTTCATCCAATGATCACTTTCTCTAAGTTTCATTCAAATATACCTGGTTGTCCATGAGATATTTTGGTGACAGACACACAAATGCAGGCTAAAATATTATCTTTTTGCCTTTGCTCTTTGGCGGAAGGCGATAATTATTTTTTTAAAAATGGAGATATAACAGTCTAACATAAGATCAAGGATGTTAATGCCGATTTCAACATCAACTTTTAAAAACTTGTGTTCTGAAAAGGTTCAGATTTTGTACAAAAAGACAAAAAAAAAAGAGTCCTATAGGGAATAAGTTTTAAATGTTAGTTGTCTTGATAAAACAGCACATATATACATATATATATATATATATATATATATATATATATATATATATATATATATATATATATATATATATATATATATATATTATTATTTTTTTTAAATTATAACCAGAAATTGATGATCATTTTGCTGTAGACTTGTTATTAATTTGATGATGGGAACAGGAAGCTCATGAGAGATCAGGTCTGTGATCCTCATCCACCAAATGAGGGTTCTGGTAGCATCAACTGTTGGTGTTATGAGTAAAACTTACTCTGTACAACTAAAGAAAACTAACAATATTTGTACTTAAAGATGTTTTATTTGCAGCAATCTGATGGCTTTAAGAAAAAAAAACTTTTAGGGCATTTGAAGGGTTTAAAGACTTCGTCAAATCTTGATGTAAGCCATGAAATGAATGGCAGCTACTGCTGTTCTCTCTTTCCAACATGAGGAAAAAAACTGGCCCTGAATCTGCCTCTGAGGGAGGATCGTTGACCCTGAACACAAGGTTAGAGAACTGACACAAACTGCTTTCTGATCTGTCATAATTCTAAAATTATTCCGAGAGTATATCTATTTTCAAGCAGGAATTATGATGAAATTGACCTATGAAAGGATGAAAAACTGCCTCTGGAAACGGTTTGTGTGAGCACAATTGCCCCCTGTAGGTAAATGAATTTCCTCCTCTGCACGAAAAAAAAAGAACAAAGTGTGTGTGCTGCAAAACAAAGGAAGTGAAACGACTCTTGCATCTCAGCACAGAGCCGACTTAAAAGCCTTCAGCATCACTGACAGAATATAATACTCCAGCAGATGTGTCATTTTACTCTAATACATGTAAGAGAAGTAAAGCTGTATTGATCTCGTGAACAACACTGAAAATCACACAAAGATAAAAATATGAAGCCTCACACTGACATAAATCAATAGCATGATAGGCTGAGTGCTTGGTGAGTTGGATTCAATTAAATCTTCTTTCATATCAGTGGCATTTTATTTGCATCCCAGACTGAATTTCAACACTGATGTGTTGGTTTTTTTTGGACCTACAGTCAGGGAGACAAAGACAGTAAAGTCTGTCAGTTTCAGGGTTTTACAAACCAGGACCTAATAAACATAATCTGTTATTTATAAAGTTCTAAATGTATCCAAACCTAACCTCAAGTGCATAAAACACAGATATTCCAAACGACGTTGCTTATGAGACAAAAATGAAGCAGAAACAACTAAGTGTGTTAAAAACTAACTCCATCCCTGCTGTTTCCAGAGGATTTAGGAGGAAAAGTAGCAGCCAGGTGCTGCTAATTAAATCCATTATTCAAAGAAATAACATCTTCTGAGAAAAAAAACTGAATGCGGAGAGCGCAGCGACTTTTCTAAAATCTGCTGAAAAAGCTAAAAGCTAAGAAGAAAAAAGGCTAGTTTAATGTAGCAAAAGGTTGGCTAAAAGCTAAACACATTAAAAAGCTAGCAAAAACGTAGCAGAATGAAAGCAGCAAAAGGTTTGCTTACAGCTAAAAGCAGCAAAAAGCTAACAGCAGATTGGTAGCTAATCCTGAATGAATGTTTCTGGCGTGACTAAAAGGGATCTCAATGCACTTCTATGGAGAAAATGTTTGCAAATAAAGTTGAATATTACTTTTAAAAAACAATTTTGAAAAGTATAACAGTCACAAAAAGCAAAAGTCATAGCACCCAGCTACTGAATGAGCTGAATGTTTTGGTACATGATTGACTAAAACACCACAGAGTATGCAAAAGTAGTTCAAATGCAGGAAAGAACAAACAAACAAAAAAATTAGTAAAAAATAAAAATGGAACGCTGAATCGATGCAAGAAACAATGCAAATGGGTTTTGTTTGGAAGGGTTGCAGGAGAAAGCCTCTTCTCTCTAAAAAAAAGAACGTGACAGAACTTTAATTTGTAAAGCTGCTGCTGAATGAACCAGATGTTCTAGAAAACAATTATAGATGTTTACCCTTAATGCACAGCAGCATGTTTGGAGAAAACCAATCAGCATATCTGCAAATAACTGATACCAAATGCCAAGCATGGTGGTGGAAGGTTGATGATGTGAGCTTGTTTAGCAGCCACGGGACCTGGGCAACTCTCAGTCACCGAGTCCACCATAAAATCCTCTCCATAACAACTTAATCTGGAGTCAAATGTGAGGCCATCTGTCCGACAGCTGAAGCTTGCAGCAAACTGGACAATGATCCCAAACACAGCAGCAAATTTACAACAGATCAGCTGGAAAACAAACAAACCATCTGATTCAAACGGGGAGGGACCTTCGAGCTGTCTGCAAACTTTAGTGAACTGAAGCAACACTGTAAAAAAAAAAAAAAAAAAGAGTGGGCCAAAATGCCTCTACAACCCTGTGAGAGACTGAAAAAGTCCTTCAGAAAACCACTACTGAGAGTTACTGCTGCTGAAGGATGTTCTACAAGCTGCTGAATTATGAGCGGTACTTTCCATTTTGTTTAATAATGACTGGAATCTGTTGTGTGTTTTTGCACACTTGAGATTATGTCCCGATACGTACAGTCATTGAACTGAAAGAGCGTGCACTCTTATTTTGCCATCACTACACAGACGGGGACAGTTCAGAACATAACCGAGCGTCCTCCGGGTTTCTCTGTGGGCAGTGTGTTCTGGAGACTGTTCCGACAGAAGAAAAATGGAGGGTTAATTGGAGCACGTATCACCTCGATATTCAAAAATATGGCTTTCATGTGTGCCTAATATCATGCAGCCCTAATCTGTTGATTCTAATTTTACACATACCTTCATCTGAAATTAAAACAGCATATCTGTATTCCTGCTAACACACAGGAAAGAGCCACCAACTACTTACGCTAATGATTCAATTACTTAAGTAAATTAATTTATAATTAGCAAATATTTCTATGTCAACATGCTTGTCTTTGAATAACATATGGAAGGCATTTAATGTGATTTTAACATCTTAAAACAAAGGAGCTGTAGGAGTTTCAAGGGAATCAATTTTTCTTCATTAATATGCAAAGTGTTAGTTGAAAGGGAAATCCATCTGCTCTACAAGAGCTGTGCTGGGTTTTCAGAATGACGATCCGAGCCTGTGCAAGAAGTTTTCTCTGCTCAGCTCTCGTCTTTTGTCTCTTTACTCCCAAAACTTTCTCTTTTTTTTTTTGTTTGATCGAGACAACCTCTCTCCCTGAATCCCCATCTTCACCTGGAAGATATACGATCGCCTCGCTTCAGTTCATTCAGCGGTCTGATCTTCTTGTCATAAAGCATGTGTGGAGCCGGGGCGGTGGGGCGAGGGTGGCAGGGAGATGCCAATTTATGAGGGTGGGCAGTGTAGTTTTGCAGTTTTACAGCTCTGGGATTTATATCCAGTTGGAGCATTCAGTCACAATTTTCATTTTTTTATTATTTAGGGGAGAGGGGGGCAGAGCCGCTATAGATCCGATGGCTCCTTTGACCTTCACCTGGCTCCACTTTCCCACCTTTTCTCCCCTTAAAGGTAATGGCCTATGTTTGTCCTTGGGGGCAGTGTGCAGCTTGTATCATTTAGGCAAACAGCGCCGGTCCGGGCTGTGCCATTTAAAAGGTTCAGCGGGACACACACGCCGTTAAGGGGAAGGTCAAGTTAATTTCAATTCAACAAAGAACAGATTAACTTTTGAAGCCCTGAGAAGGGGTGTCAAAAGGCTAAGAGTCTTTTTAATTTTATGTCCCAGTGATCCGACGTGGGGACACGACCTGTTGAGGGAGGCTTTGGGAATATATGGAATCTCTGCACCCAGGGAGTGGAAATGACTCCAGGAAAAATTTGTGGAAGACTATTTTGGACCAAAAAATTTAGTCTGCAGCAACAACTTTCCATCCGTGTCATTTCTGACACATCATCAGCCTTAAAAACCAGCTGATCACCTTAAAGTGTTATACTGTGGCATATCGCTGATAGTTGACTTGACTGACAGCAAAATACATGAATACATTTATTGTTCTGCTTTTTAACTTGCAGGTAAAAGCAATTTTATGGGTAAAATGGTGGCTAAGGTGGCAATTCAAGCAACCAGCCCTTTGTCAGCAAGTTTAAATGAACTTATCACCAGCAGCTGAAAGGAAAAAGGAAGGCATTTGTCTGCCTGTTAGCAAAATATCTCGTGAACCATTGGACAAATTTTAATGAAACAAAGTATGTCAGAGAATTCACATCTAGAACTGACGAACTTTGGGAGTCAAGATGGACGCCACTAGGGATGCAAAATTCTGGGAATCTTCACAGTTGGAAACTTCCCGTGGGAATTACTGGAGAGTTTATGGGAATAAACCAAGAATTTTAAAATACTCAAGGTCAGTCCTAAACAGGGATTTTAAATATAGCTGGAAAAAACTACATTTTAGCATAATCTTAATGAAAATAACCAGATTTCATGCAATATCTATAAAATATTTATGCCGTTTCTCAATCACATGCACGTAGCACACTGCTCAGGATGGGGTATTGAGGCCACGACCCCTACATGCACTGTGCCTTCCTCAGTCACGTGCACAGATGATTCCTTGAACCTTGGACTATTGAAGCCACATATTTGAAACCGTAGACTACATAAAGGGAAATAAGCTTTGATATTATTGGGTAAATATATTTGATGTTTAGTATTAAACCCTCTGGGTGGCTGAGTTGCAGTGTCTCCGACAGATGTGTGGTCTGAATAATCATGGGAATTATTTAAAAGGGAGCAGGGGGCGCTTTCCATTGAAAACTTTGAATCACTATTTTAATTTTTGAACGGATGGATGACTCATTTTAATCAACATTCTTGTTTTTGTTCAATGAAAGAATTGCACAACAAAATAATTAAAACCTCAAAGTTTTACTTCAAAATAAATCAGTTGAATTGTATCAAATATCTTTAATTGTATTTTGCGTGGATGTCTGCCTGTGACAAAACAATGTTTATATTTTTGTTTGGATATGGTGCAGTTTGTTTGACTTAAATCCAATTTCTAGTTAATGCCAATAAAGTGCTATAGTTCTCATGGAAAGTGTCCAATTTGGGATATTTAAAAAATTCTGCAGCTTTACTTTTCTTGGAGAGCTTCTGGAAATTCTCCGCCCCATTGCAACGCGAGACGCCACAGCTAATCAAGCTTAACCAGTACAAAAACTGCTATATCTCAGTTAATTTTACGGATACTGAGCTAAAATTTAATGTGGTGGAAGCTCATAGTGCTACACATTGTGCAAGGCATTTGTCTCAAACTTTGACCTTCCAGTCAACTGTGTCTGTTAGCAAAATATCTCAAAGTAAAGTCATTGATGAGACATCCTGAGCTTTAACGGATCACAGCTTTTGCAAAATGCAACCCATTGGCCAAATCTTTAATTTCTCAACAATACGATTTATTTAAATAAGTTTTAAGATACACTACGCCTTTAATTAATGTTTTGGCTTAGAAAAGTTGAATGCGTTTAAAGCTGCTTGGACAATGGCAAATACTTGAGAAGAAAAATAAATATTCATCGTTTACACCAGGGAATCAATTTAATTTTTTAATATTTCAGCATGGGCAGAATTTGTTTTTTTTGTTATTAATGGTTAAAAAAAAATCAGAGCTTATGTTTAAAAAATAACCATTTGCAACCTTGCGTAACATCTGTATCTGAAATGTTCAGGTCATACTAATTAGTGATTTGTTGGAGGAGCATATTTTATTCTGTGGCTTGGCTGTTTTACATTCAGTCTTAAGCATGTGAAGTCTTAAACACTGATCCAACTCTGACCTTCACACTCACACTGACCTTTATCAGCTGAAAACTAATGGTGTAAAATGTCTCGCAGAATGCTGAAATTGTACAGACACGGGGTGCTAAATATCTGAAGTCCAGTTTTATCCCTGAACAGATGAAGTACAAATTGATAAGAGATCAAAGAGGTTCTGCTTTCATATTTAAATCATCCCTTTGGGGATGGATGACATCATGAGTTAGTTTTTTTTCTTTTAAATTAAAATAAAAAAAATCTTAAAAGCTCCTGTGAAGTAAAAACAACATGAAAACAAATTAAGATGTTTTTCTATTTACCACTTGATGCCAAAGGCAAAGGTGGACGATGTTTTACCCGTGTTCCATTGGACAGATTTTCATGAAACTTTCAGACAGTTATCACTTGATGTGGATCTACATCTGGATGATGTTTGGAGTCAAGCAGATTCAAGATGGCTGCCACAGCCAACTGATCTTGAAAACACATTAAAACAGCTATAACTTGGTCAATTTGAGAGACACGGAGCTAAAACTCGACGTGGCAGCTGAGAGTTAACATTCGAGCCTGTTGCACTTCCTGTTTCCAAACGCAGCAGTAGATTTCCACCTCCAGTTAAAAGACTTTTGCATCACACCTGGCACAGCGGTGAGTAAGACCGAGGTCACTCAAGGGGAAATCAATCCTCTCCCTCCAAAACACAGAAAGTGGCTTACCAGTTCACCCCCAGCAGGATACACAAATCCATCCCTACACTCGCTCTCTACATTCATCTTCTGTTTGTTCCTATTTTGCCAGCAGATCTTTTGTCTTTCCTCTTCCTCCTCTCATGTCCCTCACTCTGTCGGTGAACTCCCTGCCCTTCCTCCAAGCATCTAAGAAAATCCTGCACCTGGGAGCATTTGAAGCGCCTCACTTCTGTGGAGTTCAACAGACAAACATGGAGCCTCTCCTACGCTCGTTTCCGTCTCTCCTCTTCGTACCTTTGGGGGTGGAGGGGTTTCAGGTACCGGGGACGTGTGGGCAGCAGAAGAAAACTTACTGTAATCTGTTGTGTTTACTTCAAAGATATAAAGCAGCTTTTTTACTAATTATACGCAAGTAAAATAAATGATTACAGTTCTCGGTGCTGGATCTTTGTTTGCTCATAAGAGCTAAAGCAGCAAACATTCTCTGTGAATTTAAAGAGAATTACATTCTGCATCTGAAACTAGTTGTTTTGGATTATTATTCATGCAGAGCTGGAAAGCTACTGAAATTATTTGTATTGCACAGTATTAGGATACAGATTGGAGTACTGTGTAAATACCAAGTCTATTGTTTTCCTGTTTATAGTTTTCTCTGTACATTTTCTTTTTTTTTTTTGGACTTCCACATACACTATGCTATTTTACACATAAAAACGTTCAGCTCGATCGAGAAAAGTGTGTTTGGACTTCACTATTTTTTTTACTTTTTGAATAATTTAACTTTAACAATTTCCCTCCATAAAATATTGAGATTTGAGATCTCCAAAATCTACTTCAGCATACTTGCTTCATCTTTGTCTTCTTGTGGTACTTTTAGCTTCTAGCTATGGTTTTGATCAGCTTAGCTTAAAGCAACTGTCTTGCTTCATTTGGTTTTCATTGAAGTTTTGGTAATTTTAGTTTTGGCTGGTATTCTGGTGCATTTAGATTTTAGCTACAGTGTTGTTGTTTTTAGGTTATAGTTCCATTTTATTCATTTTAGCTTTGGATATTGAGCTAAAATTTGACGTCTTAACTGAGAATCATCCTCAGATGGCTTTCTATTACGTGACACCTTTGCCATTACCTGTTAAAGCCAACACGGTCATGGAATTAAATCATGAACTACTGGATGGATTTTAATGAAATTTTCAGAAAGTAAATCCTTAGATGTACATTTGGAACTCCAGCGTTTGGAGTCAACCCAATCCAACATGGCTGCCACAGCTAATCAAGCTTTGCAAACACAAAAATGACTATAGCTTACTTAAAAACTACAGATGAGGTCACATTTGTGGTTGAAGCTGAGACTGAACACATACTCCGAGCATTAACACATCTTGCGAGCTGCGCCTGTGGCAGATGGCTGAGGCGGCCATCCTAAATTAAAACCCTGGCATAACAAGCAGCAATTCTTCAAGGAATGCTAAGCTTTTAATTCTTTAAGGGTGTCTTTGCAATGTTCTTTTCTGTATGCAGATAAATACAAATTGATTACTATTACAGAGGAGCAAAAATAGTTTTTGCAGAAATTTGTCTGACGCCAAGAAACAAATAAAAAAATAAAAAAAACACCACATGCTGCTGAAATGAACAGTCATATTAGAAGTCATCCACCCGGTAAAACATCATTCACCATCGGCGGTGCACTCACACGCTGTGATGTGAACATGATGAGCTGAGGGCACGCTGCCGCTGAAACTGAAAACATGGATGACAGAGCCGTGCCCTTTCACTCTGCGACCTTTGGGGGTGAAAACGGGGACGGCGAGAGGAGCAACGGTTCCCTTCAGCTGTCAGACAGATATTTGACTTTGATTAGATTTTTCATTTTGTTGTGGCGCTTTGCTGGCTTTAAAATTGAATTACATTTTAAATGGTTTCAGTAAATATCATCCAGCAGGCTAGGAGATATTTTGCTAACAGAAACACCCACTCAGACAGGAAAAACAACTCACAGAAGCAGCTAAGATATCAAATACATTGTGATATCTCAAAATATTATGTATCATGATATAAAAATCTATCAATATATTGTTCATAGTCAGTACATTTCGATACTTAATGTATCACATCACAACATATCCTTTTAGGTTTTTGTTTAAGACAGCCATTCTGATTGGTTTTGTAGTGTTACAGAAGTTCGCCAATTCACAAAAGCAATTTGATACCTTAGAATTTAATTTAATCTCCAAATCCCTTTCTTTATAATGACTGCTCTTACATTCCATTATCTTTTAAAGTCTTATCAGAGGGTTTAAATTAGACAAACGAGTGCTGAAGAGAAAGCTAAAACCAAATCAAGAAGCTTCAGCAAACACGTCAAATACACAAAGCTTTTCACTTTATCATACTTTAAACTAATAATAGAAATTACATTGTTGAGAAAATGGGTAAAAGAGCGGATAAAGCAGTGAAGAGAATTGGGATACAGATTGAAGAGTCAAAGGAAGAAAATGAACCACACTTCCTTGCTTTCTGGTTCTTAGACTCCTTGGTGTCCTTGTTTCTGTCTTCCTACCTTCCTCTCATGCATACAGCTCCCAGACGAGGAGTCGTCCAATCCCTTGGAGTATTCAGGCCGACAAAAAAGAACGGGGGGAAAAAAAAACCCACTTATTTTTGATGGTAGCTTCAAAGAACATTACTGCAGCCTTTGAAAAGTTACCACAGGGTGGAAGTTCTTTTGAGTGTCAAAGAGCAGAGTGGAAAGGTTGTAAAGGAGGTCAGGCAGTCATCCTCTGCTGCTTTTTTACTTCCTCCTCTTTTTTTTAACTAGCTTGCTTGTTCCTTCACCTTGTTTCTAGGCTCTAATGGAATACTAAGTAAATAAGATCAATGGAGGCTGTGATACTCGGGGACTTACAGAGGCCCCGGTGGCTGACTGCATGCAGCATGTAAGCCCACAGAAAGATGAAGTGGGTTTTGGAACAGAGGAAGGGCCAGCTACTTTTCCCTCAGAGTAGAAAAGCCTGCGGAGGCGGAAAAACACACAGAGGGGCAGCAAGCGACACCTCTTCAGGCCTTCTGGTGGCAAAATGGTTTAGGTAGGAAGGAGGTTTGGATGATCATGTGTCACTGAGGTGAGACTTCTACCATCCGAGTAATAACCACCTGCGAAGTGACTGTTGTTGGCGTTTGTTGCAAACACATTAGGTTTGCAGTTATAATATTACAACGCTGTTTCACACAATCATCCTAAAACTTTTCAATGCAGAGGCAGTACAAGGTATAGAAAGTAATCAGAACAAGCATCTTTCAATCAATAGAAGTAGCTGAAAACCAGATGGCAAATGGCTTTCGCAAGGGAGTCTCCAAAATGTCTCAAAACATTCACCAGGGTTTTGAATTTCATTTATGTTCAAAAGACTTTTGCAACAAATTGTCAAAACAGTCAAAGTTGTTAAAAGCATCTTTAACCCTTCTTAATTTTGCTGCTGGTGTCTCAAACTCATCTTGAACAGTTTTTATTTTTGATTCTTTGATTGATTAAACTTGTCTCCAACTCTTTTTAATCATCAAGCCAGTTTAAAATTCTCTGTTTTCTCTTGAACCCGTCTGAAACCCATTCTAAGTCTTGTTACTGTATATTCCAGAGCTGTACTTTGACACCTGCATGGGAGCTCTCCTCCAACAGCCCCTTATGTCCAGGTCGAAAAGATACACTGATAATTGTTTGAAAAAAACAAATCAGGTAATCTCCATTTCAAAAATGTACGCTTCCAAGGTGCAGGAAGTGGGCCGAGGCAGGTACACTATAGACAATGAAATAATGTGCATGGCCTAAAATACTGATGTGATTTACAAAAGCTGAACATGCACAAGCTGTCTGTGCAACCAGCAAGTCACAAAATCAAGAGTTCAGTGAGACAGAAACAAAAAAATTCACTTTTTTTTTGCCAACTACTCAGCAGTCAGCGACTAACCAAAGGACAATGACAGAAAGTCCACAAAAGACACCACTATTATCAGCTCAAACTGAGTTTGAATCTCATTCCCAAGCATCACCCCAACCCATATGCCCTCTCCTTGGCCTTTAAGCTGCAGAGTTTCAGTGAACTTCTTTAAAACATGACACCCCATCAAGCCAATTTGCCATTAGTTTATGTAAAATTAACTTTAAACATTAATATGCTCATATTTACATAAAAATCTAGTTATAAAGCCTGCAGACTTCACAAATAAGATTTTTTATGTTTGATTGGGAAAATGCCTGTAATACCAAACATAATACAAAGAAAACATTACAATGTTATATTTTAAATGAATTTTTTTAAATTTTTTCTACAGTTTTTAGGCTTGGATGTTGCTATACATTCAAGCCTAAAAATGTTTTTTAGTCAAGTGCTTTTAACAAAGTTTTTTTTCTTTGCAAGCACACCATATACCTCCTCATTGATAAATCTCAGTTTTTAAGAGCTTGCACCTTTGCCTTACATCACAAAAAGGATTGCAACACCCCCCAACCACAAGAAGTTATTCCACACAGTTACTCAGCAAAACCTCAAACCACATGATGCCTGTGGGGCATTTTTATTCCCAATGCAGCACAAGACGATTTGAAACAATCACATTTCCAGGTGAGTCTTTATCATTTGTCGCACTACAAATGTTTTGTTACACTTACCTTTGTGCTTGCTTTTTTTTACTTTGTGTGTTATTAAAATCTAATTCCAGAGAGCAGCTCTTTAAATTCAGTTGTAAAAAAATCTGCCAAAGCCAGCTCCAAATGGTAGTTTCCTCTTGTGAACAGAATACATAATTATTAGCTTTGTTCATTACCATGTCTGTGTTCTGTGTGACTTCATGGAAGTTCAGCAGAAGTTGTTGCATTGCTGTTATTTTACTCGCTTTCCTTTGGCAGATTTCTAAAGTCCTTAAGGCCCGTGAGTCATGTCCAAACACACTGTTAGCTCTCTGTAAAGAGGTTTTACTGGACAGACTTGTTGGCCCCCGTCTCCTCAGTTGAAGCCTGGCATGCCTGGTTTGCTGTAGACTGAGGGCCTCACTTGGCAAAACCACATTGTAAAGGTTCGCTGGATCCACCTGTCAGAACAGTCGAGGAGTAGTGGACGTATCAATCCATGACCGCACAAACCCCCCCCATCTCCCTACCAATTCCATTTCACTACCTTTTCTTTCCAAATGCCTGTTCTCTCTTGTTCCATCTTTGCTTCCAGACCTGCCAGTTTTTTTCCCTCTGATCACACAGGCATAACTTGCCAATTGTGTTTCCAGGATGGGATACACAGCAGAGATTGGCAGGCGTTTGGTATGCAGGTTCTGTAATCTACCCATCTGGTGAAATTAAATAAATTTTCCTCCCTAAACATTCAATTTGCTGTCATACGTACGAACATACCTATTCTGTATAAAAAAGCTCAATAAATCCCCCCCTCACCCTCCCATTCACCTTGTCCTTGGGCTCCAGGACAATTGACAGGAGACAAAATGTACCCAGGGTCCCAACAATCAAGAGTTGAAATCAAGGTGTAAGCATGTACTCTGACAATCAACGGAGGTGAAGTACTTTACAGACAGACGAGGGAGAAAGTGAAATGAAAGAATGAGCAGCAGAATGGAAGAATAGAACAATGGGAATTGCAGAGGAAAAAAAACAACAAGTGTCATAAAGGCGTAGGTGCAGAGGAATGACCAGGACACAGGGAGCAGTTTGTTCTGCTGAAAATGTAACAACCAGCCTTTTCTCCATTTTCTAACGTGTAGTCGCTGACCTTGAGAGGACAATCAGGGCATGTGGTTGAAAAGAACAGCATTTCTTCAGAGCAAACCTCACCACAAACATGCAGTATTTAGTAAACAGACAAATATGTCTTATAAATATAAATGCATGTTTTGTTGTGTGCAATAGCTTTGCGTTTTATTTTTACTAAACCAACCCAGTTGATGATGATGATGCAGTGTACATCATAAGGAGTATATACTGGTACCAATATCCTGATATTAGCTCATTTCCTAAACCTTCTACATCCTTGCCACCAGACATTAATGGAATTACCGAAGGGCTATAGATTGTGCTTCAGGCTACATGAGATTTCTGGAATATAAAAATGTAGGATTGGGCAAACGTCCTGAGTTTGATCATTAGCTGCTACTGGTCTGGCCCCCTTCACCCTGGATGATGACCCTGCTACAATGTAGAAATGAATCAAAATGTGGATGCATTTGCAGGGACTTGGCGTTGTATTAAGGTTAATAAGAACACAACGGGTTTCCCATTAGACGGGAGTGTGTAGTAGGCTGTGAAGGAGTTTGAGGATGCACAAAACTTGTAGGGATTTTGTGGCCGTTTATCATCAGCATGGCAGCGTGATGAGCATCTATGGTGAGTTTTCTCATCAGCAATATGATCCAGAACTGGCAACTGCTAATCTACTTCCACAATTGTGACAAAGGCTGTAAAGCCAAGACTGTAATACTCACTGTTTAGTCTTTTTATGCTGCATTTACATTTAACGAAGCATTCTGCTTCTTGTAGCTTTTAGCTATCATTGACAAGCCTTTTGTTACTTTCAGCTTTTACCAATTGCTTCGATTCTTATAGTTTTAATAACTGAGTTTCAGCAAAACCATTTCAGCATTCATACAGAATTTTTTACAAAATAATGCAATTTCTTTTGGTACTTGTGGTGGGAAAAGAAAAATGCAGAAAGAAAACGTAATTTACAGTTACATACATGTGTGGTGAGAAGTTCATCTTTAAATGAGTCTCCGGTAAAAAAAAAAACATGAAGATTAGGTTGATGTTTATTCTAAAAGTCTAAAATTTTTTTAACCATTATCACCTGGCTAAGTTATGCAGGTTTGGACTTGTTTTTTTTTCTTGCTTAACGTTCAGAGACGACTTGTGAATCGGTGCGACATAAACAAACTGAATTTAATTGGTTTGTTGAGGAAAACTTCAATTTGCAATAAAATAAAATAAAAAAAATAGATAACTGCAGCACTTTGAAGGGTTGCAAACACAGGTTTTCTCCATTATTGTTAAAGAAACCTTACTTCATGCTTTTTGAACTCAGCTAATCTCAATCAGCTTTCAGAACTGTCCTCAGTCTTACCCCCTTCTAACACTTGGTTCAAATAAATTCATTTACATCTATAAGCAGTGTTGATCAGAGGATTTCTTTTGTTTTTTTGCTAAAACTTGTCCTCTAAAACACTGCTGATACAAAAAGTGCCAAAGGGAAATGATCTTAGCTGTAAGAAGCCTGCATAATGAGCTGCAGCGGGGTCACTTCTAGAAAACAGACAAAAACCAGAGCTGCATTGCAGTTGGAGTTTATAAAAACAGAAACTAGGGAACACAGATCTATTATTTGGCAAAGAGAAGAATACTGACAGCCAGATGAAGAGTCACTGTGCTCTTTTTTTCTCTCTGGACACTTCACCCAGTTTTGAAGGATTGTTTACACAAAACTGCTAACTCCAATTCATAACTGAAAAAGATGGTGTTTGTAGAAAGACATACAAGTATGTGTTAAGAAATACACAGGATTTGGAAAATTTAAGCTTTCATAAGTGTGTTCTTGAATCCATTCTGTCACATGTACACTCTCTTTATACTTTGAAAAGGAATCATGGCACTTTAACTGAAGCATCTTTTCAAATTTAAATGTTTTTTTCTCTTAAAAAAAAAAAAAAATCAGGTACTTGTATGCCCCTTAAAAACGTGGTTTTCTTTCAGGAGTTTTTTGTCTCAAGGATTGGTAATACAACTCTCTAGTTTAGGGTTTCAAAAAGCTATTCACTTTACGAGATGTCTGGCCTGTTACGATTTTATTTGAATTCCTATGAAATCCCCTTTTCAGTGCATGAAACAACTTTATAACTTGAAAATTGCTTTTTTTTTTTTTTTTTAAATGTTACAGCAGCATCACTCAACAGGGTCTCAGACTTTATTCTTTTACATCATTTCACTGAGGTTTAATTAACTCAATGAGGGCTCTGTGTCCTCTGCATGATATCACCCAGAGGAAAGATTTCACAGTCAAAAGCGCTGAATGGTTTTTTAACTGCATCAAGTTGAGAAATTATCTACCCATCTATCCATCTATGTATGAAATGCCTGCTGATTTAGCTGCATGCATGAGTCCGTGCCTCACACAAGATGTTTGCATTAGATTTTCATTATTTTAAGTAATGGGAGTGATCCCCACACCCTTTAAAATGCCATTAGCCCCTGTTTAGCTCCCAGCCCCCCCTCCCCAAGTCTTCCTCTTTGCCCTTCCCGAACCAGAAGCCAAGCACTGTGATTAGCTTTATGGGGCGAGGGCTGAAGGCAGAGATGAAAACACTGCAAATGATATTACTTTGAGGCTGAATAGGCGTACGACACATGACATTATCATCTCTCTGCACGGAGACGCCGGGGAGCCCGTGAAAAGCTAAGACTGGGAGGGGGTAGGGCTTAGCTCTCCTTTGACGACAGGGAGAGAGGATCTCGTAGTGTTACATCAGCAGTTCAGCTCAGTCAGTTCACCTGCACGCGTGGCAGAAACCATACATGCAATTAAATTACACGATGAAGAGGTTAGGATGTTGCATGATGGGATGTCTCGTATAAAAGAGCAAAACATCAAGAGCGCCAAGAGCAATTAAGCATTGAAATGACCTTCAGTCTGTCATTTCGGCACAGGAATTTTACAGGTCTTGTTTGAGTTTTGGCTCTTATCAAGCATGTCATTTTGACACGGACTTTATTAACTCCTGTCAGACAAGAGAGTGACGAACTGACAACCCATGCATGATGGTTCCAGAATCGGTCCAATAGTTTTACTGAATTCAAGGCCATTTTAAATCTCAGTTTCACTCTTATGCATAATGTTTGGTTATTTTTTAAAATGAATTTAACTAGCAAACATTGAAGGAATGGGTATCTTCCAGTGCCTTGCTCGCCAAAATTTTAAACAAAGCTCTTGTGTGATCTGTTAGTACGGGTTGGGGATGACTCTCAGCTACTACTACACCATATTCTAGCTCAATATCTGCATAACTGACTGAGTTGAAGCCATTTTTGTGCTTGATATGGTTGATTAGCTGTGTTGGCCATATTGAAGTGGTTTTACTCCAAAAGGTCATCAGTTGAGGATGCACATCCACTGATTAGTTTGGAGTTTTAATATTTGTTTTGTGATTGACAAGATATTTTGCTAACAGACAAGTGTCATGCACACTTTGTCATTTACATTATTACTCGCCTTTCACGGCAGCAAGCAGAAACCAGCCAGTATCATCACCTCTTTAACCTTCACCGTTAACTTGCTTATCACTACTGTAAAACCTTAAGTGGAATCTTTATTTTCTTCAATTTTAAAGGTACAGTAATTACAATGTTCTGCAGAGAAAAAAAATGTAAAGATTCATAATTTCATTCTAATAATCTTAAAATGGACAAACTCCTGCATCTGACTCAAGCCACTGGCAGGTTTAAGTCAAACATGACTCCTTCCACTAAAAGTCCATTTATTGTCGTCCTCCGAACAGGACAATTTCACAATAGCAATTTGGAGCTCAAAATTGCATTTCCTTAACGCTAAATCTGATTTTTAAATTAAATTGGATCCTCTGCTGTAGGTATGAACATGTGATGTGATAAGACTGTTTCTATTTTACTCAGTGGAAAATTTACCATATTGAAAGCTGGCATTAAGCTTGATACACTCACTTTAACTTAAAGTGGAAGGTTGAATTGATGTGTTTGAGTTTCTATACCTAATAGACATCAATTAGACCATCTGTCTTTGGACTTTGGTTGCCTTCAATCACGGCAGAATGATGCAATTTTCCCCATCTGTGTGCAGATAACACACAAAATCTTCCCTATTCGTATGATCATGAGTATTTTTGCATGAGTCATGGATGAATATGCACACATACTGCTAAATTTGTCAGCTTTAGCTCCGCTTGAGTGAAAGTGCACGTCTTTAATCCCTTGCACAGTGATACAGGCAGCATGTGTGTTCGCCCATGTAAACATCCTGGCGCGTAAACACCCTAATCTGCTCCCCTTCCCTGGTAATTACACTGACTAACGAGCAAAGCATGGGGACACGAGCTCTCTCACACACACACACACATACACAGATACACCCTGAAAGAGAAGGGCATACGGAGGACGGAGAAGGGAAAAGGGGAAGACACCGGGCAGATGGTGCAAAAAGAGAAAAAAGTTTTTATTTGTGCACTTCTCAATGGGTTACACAAGTGTAGATATAGTGGCTTGTGTGTGTGTGTGTGTGTGTGTGCACAGTCGCTGCCTCCAGTATTTGTGAGTGTGCGCGCATGTCAAGGCCAGATGCCCACAACCAACAGCCCATCTGTAAGGAGAGCCCTGCCAGACCACTAATCAGGCAATCCATCACCTTTCTACCTGCCACTGGCCATTACTCATGAGCCACTCACACATAAACACACATACACACTCACATCTGTCACAACAGAGGTTTATCTACTCTCACACACTCCAGTCAAGATCTACACTCTGGTAGAGTATGGGTATGAGCGTGAAAGGAGAGAGGGTTGCAGAAAATGATGAACAAACTAATTACAAAAAAAATGGAGTAATTTGCTCCATGGAAATTAAGGTCAAACATGTATTTACACATGATTGCACATCCTGAAGAACATGCTATAATCATGGGGCAACAACTCAAACTGATACACCCCTCCAGCTCTTGGTTATGACACCAAAATTTATTTATTTATTTTAGATAATTGTGGTCTTGTTTTTTGTTTTTTGGGCAGTAACCAACACTGAAACTGGGTAAATTAATGCTGAAAATTTGACTTTAGTATAAAATGGTCAGAAATGTAGTAAAGTTAAACTTTCTTGGAACATACTAAGCAAGAGTATGTAGTAAAATGAGTGGATAAACTGGAATTATATACAAAAGGTTCAGAAAGTATTCTGATTGGGTTGAAGCTTCATCTTCCAACATGACTATGTGCAGAAGAACAGTGAAGCATGGTGGCGGCAGCATTAAAAAGTGGGTTTCTTTTTACCAACGGGACTGGGAGGTTGGAAAGCTGGCTGAACGAAAAAATACAAATATGTCCTTTATGAGAACCTGTTCCTCAGCGCTCAGGAACTCAGACTGAGCTAAAATCTCCCCATCCAACATGACAATCAGAATCAGAATCGCTTTATTGTCATTACCAGTAAGCAAGTTACAGGCTAGGAAATTATTTTGGTGCAATGGTGCAAATAAAACAAATACAAATGAATAAGTAAACAATGAAACAATTAACTAAAGTGTCCATGTGCATAATAGCAGGTGGATAAAGTGGATGTATCGTGGTAGAGTCAATTTTCTGTTGTTCAGCAGTTTAGTGGCTGAGGGAAAGAAGCTGTTCATGTGGCGGGACGTTCTGGTCCAGATGGACCGTAGTCTTGACAATGACCCAAAGCACACAGTGAAGACAACACAGAAGTCTTAAACACTGCTAAAGGTGCTTCAACTAAGTGAAGCATCTGAATACTTACGTAAATGTAATATTTCAGGTTTTTTTGGTTAATAAATTTAAAAATGTATTGAAAATTCCATTTACACTTTGTCATTATGAGGTATTGAGTGTAAAATAGGAGACAAACTGAATTTAAATGGTTGTAGCATAAGTCTGCAACATAAAAAGGGAATACTTTCTGAACCAGCTATATATTCCAACGTAATGATGTTTAAGTTGTTACAGAAACAGGCAAACCATCTGTAAGGGAAAAAAGCTTCCCAGAAAAACGGCTGAAGGGTGATTAGATACCCATCAGCCATCTCTTGAGCAAACCTAAACCAAAAAGATGAACGAGTGTCAAACTCAGCTCACCGAGATAAGAATATACTTTTAATCAAGAAAAGTCTGCGGTGTTGTTCTTTGCTCATCTTCGTCTCCGAACTTCTTAAAGCGGCCTCCCTACCAGAAAGTTGGGTAAAAATAGCTGGAAAATTCTCTTTGAAGCGCACAGAACTTTGTGCAAAAACAAATTCTGTTTTCATCTGCTTTCTAATTTGAGCAGTTTACAGTGCACGAGCGAGGAATTATTTAGTTTTTTTGGGGGGGAAGCGTGCTCGCCTCGTTTATGTGGAAGCAGGTAATGGCTCCATTTGCATGTTTTAAGCTGTCATTCATTCCCTTTCATCCCATGTGTATTTTAAAGGTTTCTAATCTGTGTGTTTATGTATTTTTCCTCATACAAGCATGCTTCCCCCCTCCCCACATTTTTTTTGAGAGAAGATGATGCTGTTGAAAGCAGGGGGAATTGGGATTGTGTAATGAGCTCCTCAGCTGCATGCACACACACACGCAATAAAAATCCACCTGCGTCTGTGTGAGCGCGTGTACGTTAGCCTGCAGCGACGACTGCATGATATGTCGTCTGATCGCTGCTGTGGAAGCAGGAGGGATTTCATCTGGCTCTGAATGAAACACTTTTGACACTAAAGGCAGTAGCTGGCTGCCAAAAGCTCTCTCTCTCTCTCTCTCACACACACACACACACACACGTGCATACACACACAAAAGTAAAGTGATACTGAAGAGATGACTGGCACAAAACATAAGAGATTAAACCTGCAATATACGAACACACAAAAAAAAACAAGTGCCAGGACAGTTTGTCACCATTTTACAAGCATGAATCAGTTTCACTTTTTAACAAGCAGCAATGTTCCTCTTCACACCGAATCATGACCCCACGATGTGTCTAATGACCAGAGCAGATCCAAAAATACAAGCTGTAGTCAAGATTTTGTTAAAGCACCACTTTTCATTAACAAAAAATCTGCACTTATTAGATGTTTATAAAAGCTTATTTGCATTATATTATAAGATAGATGGATACTTCATTGATCCTTTGCAGAAAATTACTGAATTAATATTTTCCACTTTATCTACTTCACTCTCACTTTTACTTAATACTTTACTCCTAAAAAAGAAATACACTGTCTGAAGAAAGACTAAGAAAAAAACAGTAAACATTCAAACTGAGCTGCATGTGGTGGCTGCTGCTTTACCAGCGCCATGGCAACCTTAATCATTTATTTATATATATATATATATATATATATATATAATATTTATATACACATACATACATACGTTGTATAAACACCTTTATAGAAGTGTAAGTCGTGCATTTGGCCAGATCTAGTGAAATGCATTTTTTTTTTTATTCCTGGTAAATTCATTGCCAACTGCCATGAAATGTAACTGCCTGCGTCTGTTAGCAAAATATTTCATAAACCCCTGAGTGGATTTTAATAAAACTCTCAAAGTAATCACTTGATGCACATCTACAACTGATTACCTATTGGAGTCAACCTGATTCAGTATGACCGCCACAGATAATTAACCTTATTAAACACAACAATGGTTACAACTCAGTCAGTTTTACAAACCGTCGGCTAACATTCGGCGTGGTAGTAGCTGAGAGTGATACCCAACACATGCTTCAAGCACAACAGATTGAGAATTATTCAAACATCTGATCTTTAAAAGCCACCTGATAAAGATGACGATAATTTAGAAAATCAGTACGACTCACAAATTCAGATCTCAGTTCTAGACAAGAAATGAATCCAAATTGCACATTTTCATCTCTTGTATTCTTCAAACTTTTTTATGGTTTATGATGTCTTTAAAGTTTAATTCATAACTAGATTATGAAATAATATCAATCTTCTATAAGTGTAGATCTGCTGGAAGGTTTCACCTTGAATTCTGTCAAAATTCAACTTCTCATTGGCCTATTTCATTAAAGTAAAGTTTCTTAAAAATATTCTCAGGTGATTTAGGTCATTTAACCAACTTAACACTCTGTCACTCACTCCTTTACCTCAAATTTGCTTTCATGTGTGTCCCCACCTTTGTAATACAGACCAAAGTCCTCTACTAGAGGACAAAAGACTTCTGCTAACAAATTAGCTTTCGAGAGCGATAGTGCCGTAAGATCTGCAGGGTTCATGACTACACAAGTTCTCATTTCTCCTCGTGTGTGACGCTGTGTGTGTCGGTTTACACGTTAAGCTGCAACCCCGCGGTGTTGCAAGGGATGTGAAGGCGTGCGGTACAGCACACACACTGAGCGAAAGCACCACCTACGGGTGCCACGTCCCTCACCAGACCTTCAGTTCTGCACACACACACACACAGAGTGAAAATTAGGGCGTCACACTGGATGAAACAGCCCGCATCCAGAAAACTCAGGTCCAGCGCAATAACTTTGCATAACACAAATTATTTCTTGTGGGATAAGAAGCAGAACTGTAATATTAGCATACAAGTTTGTCATCTTGTTTGTGTCCATGTGTGTGTGTGCACGTGTGTGTGTCGGGGACATGGAATTCATTGCCATCTGTTTTCCAGCCTGACAATTAGGGCACAGTCTGAGCAGCAGAAGCCAAGTTCGTTCTAATGCAATAGTCTGTCTGGCGCGCGCACACACACACACACACACACATCTCATGGTGACTGTCGATCGATGGCGTACCTTGTCTGCCACTCTCTTTCTCACAAGCACCGAACTGTAAATCACACAGATAAGCCAGGACCTATAAAGTATTGGACCTGAAGGCTTCTTGAGCGCACTCTCAGACACACACATTATGTCACACACACACACAGAGGATAGATGGGTTGCCAAAAAAAGTTAAGTTGGCAAAGAAGCAGGCAAAAAAAAAAAAAAAGAAAGAAAAGGATACCGACAACATCAATCTCAGCACCATGAAAAAAAATCGATAGCTGCTTTTACACAGTATAATTACCACAAACTTAACGTAAAACATACGACTACAGCAACACCACAATAAACCGCTCTTTTAAAAAATCGTCTGTTCAAGGAAAGATGCTGTAGAGAACTTAAACTGCAGTTTTCTGGCACAAACTCAAGTAGTTGATATCTTAGACTGAAACAGACATTTAATATTACTATGCTGCCTTTTTAAAGTACCTAGTAAATAAAGAAAAATTGGTTTTGTTTCGAAGATTCATTTACTGACATTTAGATTTTTCTTTACAGTTCTGTAGATTCAGCAACAAAGCCTTGTGTCACAAGTGGGCATGGGCCAGTATGAGATATTGATAGTATGAACACCTTAATGAAATATACTATGATTTCAAGGGATTTGTTTTTGAACAAAAATTTGAAATTGTAACACTAAAGTCAATAGCCTGTTTGGTCTTAATAGGCTTTTTTTAATATAATTTTATCGTTGTTTATCATTTTAAAGTAACTCTAAAGTTATGTTAGGAGCCTGACACGCCAAAGTTGGTTAATTAGCTGGTTATTAGCTTCTGTAGCGAGCCTGCCGTAAGGTTATTTATATTTTACGTGCCAACTCTTACAGCTTGGTGCAAACGCTTGTTACAAAACGAGTTACCTTGAAAAGAGAAACGAGTGTCACTCCTCTGGTAGACAAGCCAGGATTGACTGGGTTATCCACAGGATAAAATGTACGACCCAACAGACTACGCCTTTTGTTAACGAGTACAAAAGCTGATGAGAATTCTCCCCTCACTCAACTGACTGACAGCTCAAAGAAACGGGCAGGAGAGGAGGAGCGCTGCTTGGTGCTCCATGTCCCTGGAGGGGATATTTAAACCCCCCTCCTCTAAAAAAAAGGCATTTAAACCATCTGAATGATATGATAAATTTTATTTTAACAGTGATTTAAAAACACAAACGTGTTAAACTTGAAATCAGTACTCAGCAACTACCTAACTACAAATCTTAATTGGTCAAAATCATTGTTAATGAAAGTTAATTTTTCATTCCTCTGTTCAGAAATTAACCGTTTTTGTAACACCTGGTAAATTTGTAAAAAGGTGCTGAAAACTCCTGCATGAACATAATGAGACCTGAAACTACAGAGTTTGGTTCATCGAGTCCAAAAGCTCTGATAATTCAAGAACTTTCCTCTTTTTTTTTTCCTGCCCCCGACTGAATCAGCTTGAAAACAGAAAAGTTCCTCATACCTGAGGTGTGAGAGCCATTTATTTTTCGTAATCTGATTTCCCCATGGGTGGGGATGTAATATAGGCACAGCCGGAGATGAGGGGCATCTCATTATGTCAGGGTGGTGGGGTGAGTGCACTGTTTTTACCGCTTGTCGCACCATTGCTGTTTATTTTACACTTTACATCCTGGAACAGCAACAGATTAGTCCGTCCTCCACTGGAGGCCTGTTTTTTCATTTGTAAATGCATGTAAACATTGGGAAAACAGGAAAAGATTCTCTCCTAACACTGCGTAAAAACCCAGAGATCTACTGGACTTTTTTTTCCCCTTAAATCTGATTTGTAGCTTTTAACATTTTTTAACTCTTTACTCTAGTTTGCACAAAGTTTCACTGAGAATGTTACATCTGTGTGTTGGCTTCTGTGTAAATAGTGATGTCTACAAAAGAAAAAAAAGGGCGTTATAAATCAAAAAAGTGCATCAGTTAAGTCGTTTTTTTATGCTTTTAATCCTTTAAACACAGAACCACTTGAAAAAAACTATTTGTATAAATGTTTACCCAGAATTAATTATTTTTAATGTAATATTTTCTCCATGTGTCAAACAATCTGACAGTTTCTTTGCCAGTAACGCCTCACACTCCTCTTGAGATATTTAGCGCCTCCAGGCCACTGGTTCAGGACACAGACATGCCAAGGAATTAAATTAATGACAACCGGATTCTTTTAAATGTTTTGCTTCTCAAAGAAGCTCATAGTTAAGAACCCAAGTCATTATTCTAGGATTATAACAAAGCTCACAAGTTAATAAACTATTTATAAACCTGATATTTTAAGCCTAAACAAATACATTTAGAAGCCAGCCCCTAGTGGACACCTACGTTTTTGCAGTTTGGTGGCTTTATGACTCAGACCTGGTGGACAAGTTATTCTTTTCTTCATGCTAAATAACTCCAAAATGCATTCCATATTCCTCAGCAGAGAAACATGCTTGGGACAAAATGTAGACTGCCGTTATACTTATATTAACCCAATAGTATCAACAAAATCATAGGAGTGGAAGAGAATCCCAGGGGACTTATATACAAAAGTTGTGTTGTTAAACTGGCCAAGCACACAGTTTTAGTTTATGTCCTCATTCAGCACAATGCACCTGTCAAGGGAGAGCCATCAGGGGGCTTGTAAGAACAAAAATAAAAGCCCTAACAGAGTGCCACAAACATTACAGCTGACATCTCATCCTTGACCAGAGGAACGCAGGCTCAAGGTGGCCATAAGCTCTTTATGAAGGAACAAATGACAGATTGTTCTTAATAAGGGTGCCAAGATTCTGATCAAAACTCTAGTTTGAAACTTTTGCACCTCATTAAAACTTCTTTATTCATGTCATTTTTCACAATAAAAGACAGGTGTATTAATCATGCAGCATAGCTCTGCATTACGAATCCTCAAAGAGGTCCATTTTCATGCAAAGGCATACATTTTTGTGTGCACTTAAGTGGGTAGGACAAATTTATTCAGTTGTAGCCAGATTTTCTCTCTTCTTTAAAACCCCCAAAAGATGAAAAGTGAAAAAAAAGGATGTTTGAGAATAACAATACATACAAGGAGAAAAAGTTAATATAAAAAGCAAATATAAAAGTGCACTTAGAACCAGAAGAATGGAAAAAAAAATAGTTGAACAAGGCGGCCAGTGGATGAGGAGAGAAAAGATTTATGTTTCAATCAATGGATGGAGAGTGTAAGGGGCAGGGAGGAGTGACTGGGATGGACTCACCAGCAGTTTCACCAGTAGGAGCAGCTTGTGCTGCAGCAGGACGACTATCACCGCTGCTTGCCAACTGCCACCATGCTGGTGTTCCAAAGCATCCACCTGCCACTCAAGCCTATGTTTGTTTTAAGTTGGTTCTTGGCTGACAGTTGCATTTGTCTGAATTTAATGGCACTTATCCCAGAAGAGAAACACCAATAGTCCCACATCCGATTCCACCTTCAAAACAACCACTGAACGGGATCTTCAAATAGCTTACAGTACGAGTCGCAACAATCAGCCCGTGGAGAGGCGGAGTGGGAGCCGAGCCTGCCTGGCTGTCAGCACACAAAGCAACAGCCGATAGCTCTGTACGTCTGTGAATGTGTTTACGGGAGCACTGAGGGGTACCATTCTCACAGCCTGTTCTGACCGCCCTACCATCTGCGGGCATGCCGGGTGCCCGCATGTTGGCCCTGCGATGCCAAGCACTTTGACGTGGTTGCATGGTAACAGGTCTGGGAGGGTGGCAAGAAGCTGCTCTGGCCAAATGGCTTCAGCAAAACACTGACTTCAGCACCAGTTTTGGCCGTTCAGACTGTGGGGGTGGTTGGTAGTAAGACGACATTTATCATCCTTTTGATTTGGCAAAAACCTGTCCTCAAAAACTCCAGCTTTGAGCCAATTATAGATTTGGAAAGTGGCTTCAACTTAACAGACATGCTACCCACAGTAGCAACTTTTCTACCGAACAAGACGCTTTACTCCTTAATCTTAAGTGCCTGTAACATAACCTGGTCAAAATGTCAAATGGAGACAGTGACTCAAGTTCTTTATAAAGCTTAAACTGACACCTTGTTTCATGATGTCCATTTTCAGGGCTCAGCGTGAACCAACTAGATGTCAGCTGGGAGGCTGATCAAGTCTGTTCTGAACTGATATTTTTCAGATCTGGTAGACTCAAACAAAAGGTGATTTTACTGACACTCCAAATTGATAATTGACATCCAAATCTATGTTTTCAAGAATTTCTTTCTTTTTAATTTTTTTATAAAATGTCCCAAATGAAGTGGAGTTCCACTGACCAGACATGGTTGCCTCCAAAGTATGACTGGCTTCAATTGCTTTCCAGTCAAAAAGTGTCTCAAGTCGTGAAAGTCCAGAACTAAGATTGAACCCATCGGGAAAGAATAGAATTCAAGGGACTAATGAGCGTTAGAGCAACTATACCAGGGGTGTCAAACTCCAGGCCTCGAGGGCCGCTGTCCTGCGAGTTTTAGGTTTTTTTGCTCCAACACACCTGATTCAAATGGTTTAATTGCCTCCTCACCAAATCATCAGGTTCTCCAGGAGCATGGCAACAAGTCATCCATTTAAACCAGGTGTTTTAAAGCAAGAACACATCTAAAACATGCAGGAGAACGGCCCCCGAGGAACAGAGTTTGACACCCCTGAACTATAAGGAATGAAATAAAGATCTTGGAGTGCATCAGTAAAAACAGCCCTCAATGATAAACAGCTAATTGTCAGGCAGCAGAAAACCAAAATGGAACAGGAGTGGCCATTATGAAATTATACAAAGCACTAAAGTACAGTTTAAAACCTGATCATTCTCCATAAAATATATACATTATATATGGAGGAGATCCAGAATGCAATCAAAAGCAGGTGCACTTGTCAGAAACTATCGTTCATGATGTGTCATTGAAAGCAGATAATGGAATATACATAGCTTTATTTTTTGCAACTCATTTTAATCACTGGGGACAGCAAACTGGGAGGAGGAACAAACAAAAGAGGAGCAAAGTCTAGATAAAGTATTGATAATAAAGTAACTGAGTTGAGTAGAGAACTGAGATATGGAGAGACTTTGCCAATGATTGTTTTGTAAATGAACTGGTAACAATGATGCAACCTGCGAGAACGGCTTCATGTAAACCGGATGGCACAGTTTACAAAGATGGTTTTGGAGGCCTGTTGACTATATCACCATATTTAAAATGGAGAGGACTGTCGTTTTGACCAGAGTGTGCTTTGCTGAAGATGTAAAGGGTGGTTTGTTGCGATACAGGAAGCCAATTCTTAATCTGACTTCAGAGAGTAATGTATTGATATCGATGTCAAAAGTCCATCTATATCTCACTATGGTAACTTAGAAAAAAATTGTTTTCCGTCCATACAACGTGTATGTTAAATTGATGAATTTGCTTAATCAGGTGACATTTCATAAATATCCATTAGACCTCAAGGCAAAAAAGTAATTTTCTCCTTTGTTACATATATTCTATTTGTGTTTAATTCTAGTTCATGCACAAAATCTACGTGATAAAATGTCTGCAAGAATTGAAAGGAATAAAAGTAGTATCGGTAGCTTTGTTATGCTTAAAATATTTGATTAAAGCTCCTTTGTGTTGTCTTCCGTGTGTATTTTTTTTATATCAGTGCAGTAAAGAGCGTTTCCAAAAGTGAAGTTTTTGTTGTCTTTTAGTTCATATTTCTGCATCCTTAGATCATATTAAATAAGTGTTATTGTATTCCTTTTCATCATATCAGAGAGGAACAGTGGTTTGTTTTCTTTTTTTGCCATCACTATCTTCTCAAAAGGCACGCAGATTTGTAATTCAGTTCAGGCTAAATCAGACGTGAAAAGTATTAGCTTAGAGGCGATAAGGCAGAATCTACTCTTGTGCACTGAACAAGCAAGAACAATATATTTTTCCTTTCACAAACAAAATGAGATCCCCCATGAAAATCTCCCAGCGTTTCTCCTTTATGCACTCACACACGTGCAGAATCGTATGCGGTACACAAGCAGGCAGCTGCCTAAAAATAAAATAAGATAGCAAAACAGCGGCTCAATCATCCGCGACTCCATTTTACTGTGCGGCGCCACAGGAAAATTAATTGCGCTAATTGAGTAACAGAGTTCATCAAACTGGTATTCTCATTTTCCACATTCATTAGGCGCTCTCTTTGTGAGAGCATCCCCGAGGTGACGCTGTGTGTACAGTGGGGAGGTTGACAACTCTGCCAGTGGGACCCAAGGCAGAGGCATCTGCAGCACAAGCTCTCACGTTGGAGACCCAGCGAAAGATGTTTGCTTGCGAAAATTTGCATGCCAGTGTAAACATCTAGTATTTTCTTGTCCCATTTAAAATTGTTCTGAGCAAAAACAATCTGCACCACCGCGCACAAATGAACACACCCTGCACGTCCTGTTTTATGTATAATAAGTGAGTTTTACTTTATGTCTGCTGTCAGTTTGTCTCACCGAGGATTTCCTTTGCACAGAATTCCTCAGACTTAGTGTGTTTGACTGTTCAAGCATGTCTGTGTGGAAGGCACAGCGGCAGCCAGCACCAAACTGAATTACAATGCAAGTAAAGATGTAACAACGCTGACAAGATGGAAGAAGCAGATAAACAAGGGTTTCCCAACGGAGGTTTATCGGAGTCTGTTTGCACGTGTGTGCCTCCAAGTCTTCGCACCGCACACACATGCATAAAGGCACACGTTGGCTGAGTTGCATCAGCAGAGGTGCAGTTGTGTGACGAGGTGTAACAAGAGCTCGAATACACATGTGCACAATGTCTGCAGACGGCATTGGAGCTGAACGGGTGTTAAATGCCACCGTATTAAAAATAAATTGTTTTTTTTTTTGAGATATGGATCATGACTGGAAGAACAAGATCCCAATTACAAGAAGTGGCTGACATTAGCTTCCTCCATAGGGTGGCTGGGATCAAGATAAACTACAAAGCTCAGTAATCCTGCTGAGTGAAGAGTAAAGTCGCTGCTCCTCCACATCAGAAGGAATCAGCTGAGGTGAGAATCCCTCCTGAATGCTTCCCTCTGGAGGTTTCTGGACACTTCCTATTGGGAGGACCAAAAACTTGCAACAGGGATTATATAGCCTCTCTGGCTTAAGAAGGACTCAGGTAGAAGTTAAAGTCACAAATTGGCTAGTTTAATGGTACCACTTAATTGATAAACTCTGAAGTACCCCTTTAAAATAAGACTATAAAATCAGTAGTCCAAGTTTAGATTATATGCCAGAACATTAAACATTTGGTGGCTGGTTGGTACCCACGAGTGCAGACAGCAGGCAAGTATAAATCCAAAACAATTTAATAAATGGAAACAAAACCAGATGTGCATGTGTAACAAAAACATGACTGATATCTCTCAATCGGCAGGAGAACTGAATGCAGTTTTAACGGGGAAAGTTGATTACCGAGTCAGAGAAGCTGAGATTACAGATGAATGACAGGTGAGTGAGACTGGACAAACAAGGGAACTGAGGAGAAAACTCTAGCCATGGAAATAATAACCTAAAACTGCCATGCTGAACAGGTAACAGAAACAGATCACAAAGAAAAATCTAAAGAAACTGAAAAGACTTTGGCAGAAATAAACAAGAAAAACTGAAACATACTCATAAACAAGATAAATCTAAAACAGGAGAACATAAATCATAAACTCCACAAACCCCCAAAACCATAGCAACACATACTCTTTGGCCCAGTACCTTTCACAACGACTGAATACAAATTGGAGAAAACCTGAATCAAATATCCTGTTTCAAATCTTTTGTGGCTGGCAGCTTCTACCTTTCATAATTAAGGCTAGCTGCTAAGCACACCAGTTCAGTGTTCATTTCAGTTTCCACGGAGATTCTCTGAATATTTTATTTTCTTTGGTTTCAAGTGATTTTCATTTGGAGCAAAGATCAGAAGTTGCTTAGACTGCTCATCTTTTGGGCTTTATCTGCTTTATCTGTCATACCTTAGTTTATGTTGATTATATGGCTTGCTATTTAACTTATAAATAGTTTATATCAAAATTTCTTCTGAGCACTTCTAAAGCAGTGGTGTCCAATCCTGGTCCTGGAGAGACACTATCCTGCATGTTTTAGATGTTTTTCAGCTTTGACGCCTGATTTGAATGACTGAGTGATTAACAGACTTCCACAAAGCTTGAAGACCTGCTGAGGAGCAGAGAAACAACTGAAAGATGCAGGATAGTGTCCCCCCGGGACCAGGATTGGACGCCACTGGACTAAAGGGATCCTGAGTATCACCACTGGTACTTGTACTCCAAGTTAAGAACTTCATACGGGGCAAAGCATCATAACTACTTGGTTAGATTTAGAAAAAACATCAATGTCTGAGCGAAACTGTACACAATATTTAAATTAAAATCAAAACCTTCTGGATTTCTCTTTTTTTCTTTGCAGTAAACTTCATTGTTAATGTTTGTGTTGCCATGGTGATGCATCCTACAAAAAACCCATTTGATTATTGTATTGAACTTTCAGGATAGTACTGAATAAAACGCCATAGATCTTCTGTGTTGAAAAATGGCACCAAGGGGTTTAGAGCCAAGTATAAAGAGCCACTTTACTGCATGCTTACATTTCTGGTATATAGTATGCTTTGATTGTTAAACCAGGGTTGGGGGGGAAAAAATGTAAAGAGGGAAAAAAGTGTTAGGACCTGTGAGAAGAAAAAGCATGAAGAAGAATGAAACACTGCTGGAGAAGGCGAGACAAAGAAAAATGGACAGAGGGTCCAGAGGGAGCAGTGAGAGTAACAGCTCCTCAGCGCTTGTCTATTTCAGTCGTATGTGGGGGATTTTGAACGGGGAAGAAACAACTTTAACACATCAACTGTGCCCAAAGCTGCCCAACCCTGTCATTCATCTTGTGTGTTAGTCCCTGGCTGAAATCAGAGTGTCAGAAGTCTTGTGAAATATCACTGTGTGTGCGCGCATACCTAAGCTCCATGCCTTTGTGTGTAGCTGTTGACCTTTCCCTTCCTGAATTGTGTTTAAATGCACATTAATTTATGTGGGAGTGCAGTCATCCACCTATCATCTGCTGTCAATTAGAAAAGGTTTCTGCTGCTCTGACTCCGTCGAACATTGCCTCCGTCCTGCAGGAGGTCGGACAGATGACACCAGTGAGTCCTGCGCAAATGATGGCGGCACCTCAAGTTGCCTGTCGATCCCCCCCCAAAAAAAGAGACACCCCATCACCAGGATCCATCAAACCCAGAGGGGGTCAGGAAAGTTTTTTGATGAGTTGGTCACAGTTTTATAGCTAATTACCTTGGGACCAATGCTCGACTTGACAGATAGGAGTGATAGCTAAAGATGACGGTTTGGGGCAATTTAGATGAGAAGAAGCTTCCAAAATAATTATAAATACTGCTTTGATGCGCTCTAGAGCTGAATTAGTTTGCCCTTAATGACCATCCTTGGTGTACATCCACAAAGCAAACATACTTCTTACTCTTAGTCCTTCAATGCACTACCCTCCCTCCTCCAAACTTCAGCTAAACTACTTTCTCTCTTCCAATAAAACCCAAGTGGAATAATCACCTGTTACACTCCTTTACAAAACACCAAGAGTACCGTAAAGCCAACGTGAAATGTGAGCCACCAGAGTGGGAAAACTATCAACCGATCTCTTGTACTCGCTGAGAGCACTCAGCTCGCCACGCCGTTTACTTACTGTGCTTCCATGAACTTATATCAGGTCGGACCATAATACACGGAGCGCAGCTGAATTTATTCCATTTATATTCTGCAATATCATATTTTGAATCAAAGCATAATTGCGACATTTAAAAATTTACCACATTTAAAGACTTGCTCACGGATAATGAATACTGATTAACACAGAGCTCTAATTAATTGTATGAGAAAAAAGAAATATGTTAATAGAACAAAAACAAAAACAATATTTTCCTGCTAATTGCTAAAGCTCATATCTTACAGAGGTCACCTGGCTACATTGCAAAATATAATACTTTAAAGACATAATATAATATGGTACATATTTAATAAAGAATTGCTAAAACGTGAAACAACTCGAACTAAAAGTTTGTAGTATAAAAAAGATCATATGCTGCAATGACCTCAAACAACTTCTAAAGTCTTGAGGACATTTTCAAGCAATTTGGCGTCACCATCCTGGTCTTTTGAACAAAGAGGCTGCGAGTAGGTGTGACTGCTGTACTCCAATGCAATCCTGACTGTCTATTTTATTCTAAATAACACTAATTAACCTAATTTTCACAACGCTTAATTAAATAAATCAATATATAGAATCAGCTCAGCCATTTCTTTCACAGTGAAACATTGCCAATATTTGACTTAGTGTTTTTATTTTCCCCTCTCCATGCAAGAATGTTCTTAAATTAAAGTAAAAATTACCCTACACCTCACACCATAGTCCATTAGCCTCTGATGATGCCATTTTATGTGGCAACCTGTAAACTTGTTTTGTTTTTTTCACAACATATGTGGGCTTAATTATGATTTTTACAAGAGATGTGTTTTCTATAGCTACTTAAAATTTCTTTTGGTTTTCAGTTTTTATGCAAAGATATTTATAAAGCACCCAGTGAAATCGGATTTGATAATTTAGTGGCGTAATTGGGAAGTATTTTGACTGGCCAGGTCTTCAGAGGCTCCATCAGCCACCTAGAAGCAGGGGATGGCATTACTGAAGTCCATGTCTTCATGAAAATTCTACATCCTGCCTCAGTTTAAGAATTTTATCATGCGCTGACACGGCAATAACTCAAATCTCTCGTAAAATCTTCTCACCAGTGGATGGAGGGCTAGCACACACTCAGGAGGCTGCTGACGTAATCACCCACTCACTTACTGCAAAATCCAGTTTCCAAATGAAAGATTTGGGATTTGCATGCAAAATGGTTTACATATTTGGTTTTGTATTTTTCATTGACCTTCTGAATGGAAACTACAAACAGGTCGGATGTAGTCTGCAGGCTGTAAGATGCTCATGTGTAAACTAAACTGTCTTACAAATGCTTCTTTATGGGGTGTACAAATCTGCAGAGCTCTGGTTCAACATAAATACAGTAGTAATGTAAAGAAAAAAAGTGAAGCCTCAAATTGAAGCATTTTACCACCTGAGGTTAGTTAAATTTGTTTGAGTTTTAAATTTACAAAGTCAGAGCAAATACGTGAATGAGTAACTTTTCCCTCGTGAAATCAAAACATCATTTTCTTGCAGAAAACAGCTAAACTCCGTTTCCCTGCTGCATGCTAACTCAAATCCCAACTTTACAATAAACAAAGTTGAATTCTGCAACAAAAGGGTTTTATATCAACCGGAGAGCAATGTTTGCAATGTATTTACTGTGTCTGAAGTGTTAAAAAATTCACAGCCCCCGCTGTATCTCTGCATCAAGGACATGATCCAACTGCCTGCTAATCCTCCAGTGAATTATATAGTGAATGAAAATGATGAGGTGCGCTGCAAATGGCTGCACTAAATATTTACAAAAGCCCCATAACTGATCTGAATGAGCCTTTTGAGTGGGACTGGGGAGGCAGCACAAAGGGAGAGGAGTGACCTTGCGAAGGAGATGGGCCGAGAGAGAAAGGCGGCGATTATTATGGAGCGTGAACGCTGCGGCTCCTGAGGAGCGGTGAAGGCAAGACGGAGAGAGACAGGATGGGGAGGGGGGAGGAGTTGATGGTGGTGGAGGAATAA
>NC_051452.1:7986590-7994824 GCF_001649575.2 Kryptolebias marmoratus | reverse complement strand
GGGGGGGGGGTTCATCATTCTGTAGTTAGCCTGTGGAGAAAAAGGAAGAGACTGAGGACGGAAGGGAAAAGACAAGACAGGCATGGCTGGCACATCACACCTCTTCCTTCCATCTTTCCCTCCTTCACCAGTCTCCCAGGACTCGAGATGTGAAGTTACTGCACAAACACTGAAAACCCACTCAGCAGGCAATTACACCTATTACACCACAGCCGAGACCAGGATAACACAGGCCCACATTAGATGAGGCACTTTGTTTCCCCGTAAGAGAGTGACTCCGGCGTATTTGGCATTTTAAGATGTTGGTTGAAACATTTTTCCGTCTATCTTTTGGCTTCATCAAGTGAAACGACTCCAACCAGTGTGATACTGTTTGTGTGTCTGTGTCCAAGCTGTCAAATATGTGGACAAGCGCTCTTGTTCTTTGATGAGTGGACCTGGTGGAGGTCCACTGGGAGACAATGTCAAAGATAAGGGGGGGAAAGAGAGCTGTCGAGAGGAGAGAAGAAAAAAAACCATATATATAGGCCAAATTTTTCTTCGCCCTTTCACCCTTAGCCCAACCTTTTTATATTTTGAGAGTTCATGTGGAGGGAGTAGGAGGGAATAAATTATTTTAGTAAAGAAGGGGAAGGGCAAAGGGGTAGCACCATTTGACACTACCGAGATTTTCAAAGGGGAAAGCTTTAAACAAAGGATTACAAGCTACATTAGGAAAAAAAATCTCAAATGTATTATTCTGAAAACATTTAAATGTCTCAGCAATCATTGTAATGTCTACTTCTCCTTGTGTTCCTATATTCAGTGTTTCACGGTGCTGTGACTCTTAAAGAATAATTTGTGACATGAAAATTATGAGAAAACAGGCAAATTTTTAGTTGCAATCTCAATAGAATTCGACTGTTTCAACTACCAAGCCGTTCAGCAGAATCTTATTTAGCTTATTTTTGAAAATCACAGCTTACAGTCATGCGCATGGCTTGTACCCAGCAACCTAAAGGTTTAATTTAATCTAATCTCTAATCTTTTGAAATCAAGGTAGACAAATTTGAACCAGTTTTTTTTCCCCAGTTACTGATAAGCAGTGCGGTTTCAGACCTGGACATTTGGGAGCTGTAGCCTCAAATGTTTTCAGTCAGAGAGCTCTCATGCAGGTGAGAAAATACAACTTTAGCGCTTTTGAGAAGGAGTAGGTTTCAAGACGGGCTCTACCCTCACGCAACAGATGTTTCGAAACCTATTGGCGACTCTTTTATCAATTTCCAGTGAGACTGTGCCTTATTTATTCCATCTGGTACTATTGTCAGTTATGCTTAAACTGGAAAAATAGCTAAAGCAATGTCATATTTTATTGTCAAAGTATTTAACTCTCAACTACTATTGAAATGTCTAGTTTTATGTATTTTGATGTATTATGTTTGGTATTGCCAACCTTTTTTAACAAACAAAAATGCTGCAATTTGACGTGAATGTTTCAGGTAGGTCTGAATACCATACAAGCATATGTTAACAAAACTGCAAAGATTGGTGTCCCATTTTGTAGTGAATTACTTGAACCAGAGCCTCTTGCAAACTTAAATAAAGGGCAACAGAATAGGGGTAACACTGGTATTCAGCCTAAGACTTCTCTCGGATGAACATTACCTTTGTGTCATTTTATAATATAGCAGAATTTCAAAAACGGGTTTATAAAATATCACAAGTTGTTTTTGTTTAATTAAAATAAAAAGCATTTTTAATAATACCAAAGTACATCTTCAATCATCATAGCAGCAAATAAACAGGCTTTATAATTTTATGTCAAACTCTCACAGAAAGTTGGACATCTGTAATTTTTGCCATTGCTAATAATGGTGGTAATCTATGTTTTTGACAAAAAGAAAAGAATCTGAGGAGTTTTAACATTTTGGTTAAAAATTAAAACTGTGTGAACACTGTAGGTGTTCTTTGTCTCAGTCTAAGGTTTTCTATTTGCTCGGGGCACATTGTCTTTTTTTTTTAAACTAAATTGTTGAAGATTATGCTCCCAATGTGTTGGAATTATACTGTGAACTATTGATCTAGAACATATTCTGCAAACTAATTTAGGCTAGAAGGCATAAATATGGCAATTCATTCAAGCACCAAAAAAACCATTCAAGTGTGACTACTGCAAAAAAGTCCAACGTTGGGTTTAATTTAAAATTCTCCAAGCAAAAATCAATCAATCAAAATTAACAAGAGAACACAAGAAACCCCACTTCAGCTCCATCTCAATGCCGGCAGCCTTTTACCCCTGGAGAGTTGATTTAAGGGGTCCGTCTTATCGCCACACCAGCCCATTGTTCGAAGCAGGGGCAAAAGTTCACCACCGTCAGCTCTGAACTGATGGTTTTCACAACATTTATGGAGGAATCGTTGCCTGCCTGTGCAACCACCGTCAAGGGTTCATCAGCCATTCCACACATGTCCTGTCTGTCTCTGTCATGGGACTCCTACATTAGGGGAGAATGAGTGTAAAAGATTTCCACCTCACTATTATTTTTCCTCTCCTTTTTACTCCATCCCTTGTTCTCCTTCTGCTCATACTTCAATCCTTTATCGTGTTAAAGCTGGAACTTTAAAGCCAACACATCTTTCCTTTGACTTTGAATTAATGTACACCACACTGAAACTGTCCAAAGATGGGAAGTGTATTTCCTTTTCTTAAAAAAAAAAAAGAAAAACGTCTTCCTTGATTCTTGATTCAGACTGCAAGTTTCTTCCTTGATGCGTTTGATTTGTAGACATTTTCTTGAAGCTGCAGCATCGGGGGGGGGGGGCATCTTTTATATTTTATGTGGTACCAATGTTGTAACGCACTGTGAAAATACCACTTGTGTCTAGTTCAGAAACTCCATGAGGGGTCAGTGCAGGCTCAAACAGAATTGGCAAACAGCTCCTTCAAATAAATGAAAAAAAAAAAAAAAAAAAAAAAAAAAAAAAATCAGATGACCGTCAGGTTTCTCATTTTCTACAGTTATGTTTGACACGGTTTCGCCAAATATCTTGCTTTCAATCCAAGATAGATTTCATAATCTTGACTTCAAAATGAAATTAAACCTTTTTAAATCAAAAGGCCGAGCATTCCTTGAAGGTATGCAAACTGTCTGCTGACAGAGTAGAACTACGATTAGCTTATGATTGGAAGCAACTGAGTTATAGCTGTTTTGGTCACACATTGTAAAGTGTGTATGCACAATCTCATGGGATATTTTGAGATGTCTTACTGCTCCAAGTATGTGTTGAGGATGAGTCTCAGCTACTACCACACCAAAGTCCAGCTCAGTATCTGTAAAACTGGCTGGGTTACAGCCATTCTTTATTTGGTAACATTCTATAGCTGTAGGAACTAATTTTATTTAGATTGACTCCAAAAGTTAATCAGCTGTAGATGTCCAGCAAACAATGTTTCAGAATTCGATTAAAATTCATCCAGTGGTTCATGAGATAATTTGCCAACAGGCAAAAGAATAAAAACATTATTGCCCCTTCATCTTCAGTGCTGGGCAATGGTGAACTCCGACTACCACAAACAACCAGGGTTTCTGTCCCTGCAGTCCAACCTCACAAAGTCAGGGGGTCCCACAAATCATTAAAAGAAAACCTCTTGAATCTCAGCTGATTCACTAACAGAATGCAATAAAAGGAGCAAGTCTAAGTAACGAGGAACAAATATGAGAAAAGATTTATTTTAGACTGAACGTTTTTGCTGAATTTGCTGAAAACCCAACGTCCTCTTGCTGTGGCCGATAAAAAAAAAAATATATCTAAAAGCAAAAAAAACCTACTAGCTTGTTTTAAAATCAGAATAAATGTGAAGGAATGAAAAAAAACCAAAGGGAATCACTTAAGTTGTTTGGATACTTGAGTCGGGACCAAATCTGTAGGCTCAACTAGGAGCATCACTGCCATCCCCCGAGGCCTGCGGCGAGCATGTGTAAAGTGCATATCATAAAAGAAAAGCACATATACAAAAGTTGTAATCTGAACGCTTTGTGCTGTCAGCAGTGCATGAGGGACATTGGTCTTTAGAGCCCAAAGAGCCCGCAGGCAAAGAGAAAACGCAACAAGCATTTATATTCAGGAAAAATAAATAAAATCACTCAAGCTGGAGGAATACTCGCCTCTCACAAACTCCAATTTTTACTTTTCAAACCAGAGCAATGAATTCATTTTTTAAGGAGTGGTGATAAAATCAAAAACATTTTAGATTTTAGTGTTTAAAACAAGCCCCTAACTATTTATGTAATTCTTTAGATCTGAACCCTGCTTTTGAATTTAAAAATAAACCAGGGTTAGGTCAATTGAAAAAGCTGAGATTTTCAAAACAGTTTTTTAGTTTTACTTCTTTTGACTAAAAAATTGTGTTGTAACTTAACTCAATAGTAAAATCATGCTTTAAAAAAGAAAAAAAGGGGTTTTGAATGACAACTTAAGAGGGCATTTAGGGGTAAGAAGTTGCTTAAGGGTGCGATCACACCAGCCCTTTTTAGTCCACTTTAATCGAACTCTAGTTCTTTTGCCTAGAAAGCCCGCTTTGTTTGGGGAGGTGTGAACACGCAACCAAACTGATGCGGACTACAGCGCAGGGCCTTCTGGGTAAATACAACCAAAACAAACATGCTTCTAGTTTAAAAATAATCGAGAGGAAGCTATAATAGTTTTATAATCGCATCTCTGCACTCTGAATCACAGTCGAATCGCAAGGAGCCTAAAGATTCACCACCACAACGAATTAATCCCAGCTGAAGATCCATCTTTAAAAATACAAACTCAATCATTGTGTGAGTTTATTGTGTATAAGTTGTGAACCATTGATGTACGTTGCTTAATTCTGCACATCTAATAACCTAAAAAACAATCCACAGAACAGCTTTGTGTGTAAATTTATGTGAAAAATAAAAAACTGGGAGCAAAAATATGCGTGGGTGTTTGCACGTGTAAACATCTATCAAGTCGAATGGGACAGTAATTAGGCAAAAATGAAAAGCAGCAGCAAAGTTTAACCATTTGTCAGGCATTAATTAATTGCTGATGGAAACATGGGGGCGATGGGGGTCAGTTCATTTCCTCGCTCTTATCTGGGCCGCGCAGAAAGGTGCTTACGATTGTCATGTGAAGTTCTCGACTGGTGTCAGTGTGTTGTGGGAATGATCGCTGTTTGAGAAAACAAGGTTTTTTTCACAGACAATTAGCAGGTTTGTGACTAATAGAAATACAGCATGCTGCTTTCTGTTTTACTAGTGCAGCATTGAAGAAAATAAAACTGCGTTCCTGCTTTAGGGAAAGTGTGACATTTAAAAATGCAAATATATATGAAGGTTACCTGTTCTTTAAAAGAAAAAAAACCCTGTTTTTGGTGAGTATAGTTTTAAAAAGAGAAATGTGGTGCAGTTTGGCAACAAAATCAAGATAATGAACATTTCAGGTAATTTGTTTTAAAAGAATGTAATCATTTTGAGTGAGGGACAGTGCTGTACTGCAGGCAGGTCAGTTCGGCACCCAAACTTATTTATTACAAATTCATGCTGTTTTTATCCTTGCAGAAAAATTTAAAACATTTAGATGTTTTCTTCCCGCACTATTGCACACGGACGCCGTAATAAAATGCATCTTTTTAAAATGCAGAGTTGAATTTCTCTGCTCATTTAATTCTAAAAAGAAAAAAAAAATACATAAATTTTGACTGAACCAACTCAAAGCTGGAGAGGGATGGGGTCTTGGAATTAACAATTGCTTTTATTTATAAGAATTCTAGATTAAAAAACAGCATCTTTAAAACTGCATGCTTTTGACTGACTGCTGGGAATGATAACATGTTTTTGAATTTTAACCAATGGGGAAGCAAATTATGATTTTGCACCCCCACTTTGAAAAGTTGGGGTGCATCTGCTCCACTTGTCCTAATGACCAGAAGTCTTTGAAAGCACCATGAACCAAATGTTGTAAAAACATAAAACTAGATTTTCTTTCTTTCAGTTCAAACCGGCCTTCAGGATTTGGTTGTATATCAATAAATGCAACAGTATTCGATTGCTTTTGTATTGATGCAACAATGTGAGACGCATGCTAATGCAGAAACTTGTTACTGAAATTCAGGGAGTCCACATTGCATTTTAATTTGTTCTGCTAAACATACTGACCTCTTATCTTGCAGAAATCCCGCAACAAGGCGTTCAAAACATTCCACAACTTAGCATGCAAGGTGGCAGGGTTTTGTTCACAAATCACTCCTTTTAGCTGCATTTTCTATTTTGCCTTTTAATCTAACACACTGCTAAAAGGAATTTAATTTGATTCCAATCAACCATAAACACATCACTAACCAATAGGCATTTGAATTAGAGCATAAAACAGATTTAGCACATGATGTTCACCTATAATTAGTTTGAGTCACAATAAAAAAGCCATACATTACTCAGGACGACTGCAGGGGCCACATTTGTAAGGAGAGAAGGAGGATTCTTGGCTTACCTAGAGGAAAGAAGAGAAGAAAAATAAACCTGATCACAGTGTCAGTGTTGTCGTATTCATAATTAATATCCCTCAAGGGTGAATCTTGCAGACGGTATTGCAGTATGAGGTGTAAACAGAGGGTAGATATTAAATTTGTTTGCCAACCCTGGGCTATTCTGCATCTTTTCTCCTCAACTGTTGCATAAAAAAGCAGCTAAAATAAAATCTGGAGGCTTTTTTGTACGTTTTGATCACTCAAGAGGAACGGAAACCTCAAGTTGGCTGAAGGTTGTGACACGGCACAAAACGCTGCGCTAAATAGCTGCATTTCAAAAAGACGGGCTTTTTTGTTGACAGTTTCCTCCTGTCAGCTGGGTGATTTGCTTCGGTTAAAGAAATATTCTTTACAAAAAAAACATGTCTTTCAGTTCAGAGATACAGTACAGCGCAGGGTGCAGATAGTTCAATCAAGGCATAGACACTTGCAACATTTGGTGCACACACACTCCTTCAGAAGGTCTGGGATTCTGCAGCAAAAATAGGCCAGTAAAGCAATAAGCCATTCTGATCTTTTTTTTCCAAGGGAAGACATATGAAGTTTATCAAAAAAAAAAAAAGAAAATTCGAAGAAATTCGTCAAAAAGTCGCCACGCTGTGAAGGCAAAAGTCGGAGGGAAAGCAGGATAAAGGGGGCAGATGGGAGCACAGAGGGTGTGTGTCGGGGGAGGGGGGGATAAAAGAATGACAAGGCAGAACCGAGCGAGCCTCGGGGTTTTTGCCATGCTCTCATTGATTTCTCATTAGTAAATTCAAACCTCCATTTCATCAGCTGTGGCAGAGAAAGGGAGCCAACTAAAGCATGGCAGCCACATCGGTCCTATTTCCCACCAGAGGGAGAGTTGCCACGTTCCTCATGATTAGGAGGGACAAAAGATCCTGATTCGGTCATGGGAGTTCCCCTCAAGACCCCTGTTGTAAATGAAACTTTCTGCAAGACTTTCAACCAAGAGGCCTTTGTCCAATTAAGCAGTGGTTCAAAAACAGGGTTTCCAACAGGCATTTTGTTTTAGAGAGAATGATGCTTCATTAGTAAGAGCTATTGTACAGGGGTTTAATGCAACACGCATTTGTACCAAACCGTCATGGAACAAATGTCAGGCTTTGGTGCATGCAGCCAGATGATGAATGCACGAGTCCCAGGCAATCACCTCCTCCATCCAGAAGGAGGGACACGCGCTGAAAGACGATGCAATCTGAAGTTTGCTTTTAATCAGAGTTAATCAAAGTTTTCGGTTTCTGATGAACCACAGCAGCAGTAAAGTGCATTAGATGAATGTGTGGAAAATCAAAACAGTCATAACTTGCATACACTGTCACCTTTCCTATGGAAAACCCAAAGGATCCAAATGCGCTTGCTTTGAAATGCCTCTAAATAAATCCCCATGTATTTAAAGAGTGCCACCATGTAGCAACAGCTCGGCTACCTGAGCAGCTAGGTGAGTGTTTAACAGTTTGTTTTTTATTTTTTATTTCTGTACAACCCAAAAAAAGTTAAAAAACAAAAACAACTGGACTTCTATTCTGTAGCTGAAGACGTTTCGCTTCTCATCCGAGGAGCTTTCTCAATTCAGCAATAGAGAGTGTGGAGTTGAGCTTTTAAAGCTGAGATGTGATGTAAGCTGGATTGCTTGCAAATTGTTCTCACTCTCCTAACAAAGGAGGCTCGTTAGAATCCTTGTTTGTCTGACTCACTGAGG
>NC_051452.1:7871381-7984175 GCF_001649575.2 Kryptolebias marmoratus | reverse complement strand
ATTTCTGAATTGAGAAAGCTCCTCGGATGAGAAGCGAAACGTCTTCAGCTACAGAATAGAAGTCCAGTTGTTTTTGTTTTTTAACTTTTTTTGAATTTACCATGGCCTGGATGACTGAGAATCTACACCAGCATATTTCTGTACAACCTTCTACTTTAGTGCAAGTACTTTCTTTCTTACCAAAAATAGAGACTGTTTGTTTAAATTGGATGAATAGGACATAATATAGCTTTTTTTATCTTTTAATTTCATACTGAAGTTACCAGTTGACAAATCCTACCCTCGCTGCAAATGGCCTGCTACATTAAGAGCCTCCACACTAACAAGGACGGTTTGTTTTTCTGTCTGTGCTTCAGGAGCAGTTATTGCCTGCTTAAAATAAGTCCCTGAAGGCACCTGAGAATAGGTACTAAGAAACTCAGACACTCATCCTGCTTGTTGAACGCAGAGAAAGCACTGATCAGATGGCACCTTTCATTGTCTGCTCATGTGTAATGATTCAGTTTGCGCACAGCTCCCAGGTTAGACACTGAAATGGTTGGTTAGCTGCCTCTTTCTCAGCAAATTAGACAGTCCAGATCAATTGAATTGAAGCAGTCACATTCATTTCAGAAAATATACCGAACCCTCATTAGATGGCACTGTGTACTCTTCAGCAATAGTGGAGGGAAATGCTGGAAAACCTTAGTGATACTTTTCGTAGTTTTCACTTTATGAGAACAAAGATTGGTTTTATCTGTCAGACATCATACAAAGGGAGAAAAGTGGCTCTATCTGTAGGAATGTTAAAAAGAATATTGTATTTTATTGCTGCTGGAATCAGAAAAGAGATTCATTGCTTCTGATGTATCAAACGCAAGGATGAGGCGAATCGCTGCTGGAAAGGGATTCGTATCTGTAACATCAATGTGCTGGACGACAATGAAAGGATGTGAGAGAAAACAAGACGGAGAGGGAGGGGAGGTGTGGAGTTTTTCCACAGCAAGATGAGTAAGCAGAGATGAAAGAGGTTGCCACTGACGGTATCGACATATAGGAAGGCCCAAATTCTGCGCTTTTATTTAAACAGATGAAGACGGAGACGCTGATACAATCTCTGAGCATTTATTACGAGTCCTACAGACGGAGCTTATCGATACAAACACGCACATCACTGCCGCTGCCACTAATTAACTCAGTTTTGCAAACAAAATAACTGCAGAGGCACCAATGACCACATCTGGGAGCGGCGCATCAGTCTGAGACAGCAGGTCTGAGAATTACAGCGGCACGCGGTGGGAATCGGGCGACCGAGCAGCTGCCAAGCGCCGCTGCAGAGGGGCACAGAGCGAACACGAGGCGGCAAAAACTGAAACCAATCTGGATCAGCTTTCGGGACAAAAATTTCGAAAAATGCAAAAACATAATGGAGAAAAATAAAAAAGAGGAAATTTGAAAATAGTTCTCATTTCTCAACGACACTCAAGATTTCCTGCTGCACCTGATGTGACTGTGTACCCAAAAAAATGGATGAAAGGAATGGTTGAAGGGGAATAATTGGGGTGGGAGAGCAAATTATCAGACAAAAGCAATAACACCCATTCTGATAAGCACTAATAACATACATGCACATGGTCTATTTGTGATTCAGTTCAGTGAACAATGACAAAACATAACAGATTTTTCCTAGAATGCTGACTCACTCAGGCCTTGCCCCCCTTCCTTTCTTACATCTTGACAAAACCGGTCCCATGTGAACGGGCCTCATACAGGACCAGGCAAAAGTCTTTTTTTCCATTTCTTGTTGCTTGCAAAGAGCCAGACTTTCTTATATATAGTTTTAAAATCATCCTAATCTTACTTTCTGTGGGTTTTTGAACTTGTGTGGCTTTTTCCCAATCATTATCAGTCGAACACCTGAGCATTTTTAGAGAAATGTCTGTTTTTCCTTGTTAAGCCACTTAACTCTGACCTATAAATCACTCAAGCATAAAAAGGCTTTTAATCTCAAGAAGTTAATCTGTTTTGTCTGCAAATCTTTGTTACCAGCAGTCTGCTACAAAGACACAAAAACACAATTTGTTTCCATTTTGTTTGTTGATGCTATAAGATAAAACAGTTTGACAGACAGAAAACAGTAATTTAGCCCCAACAACGAGCCGTTAGGTGAAACCTGACATATAGTAGATGATCAATTGAAGGATGATGAATCTCTCAGGTTCTGTGTCAAGTCTTTGCTGGAGACTGTTTAGTTTTCGACTCGAGTCGTCTTCTGCCCACTTTCCTCAGAGTACGGTATGCCACCATGGCCAAGTACACAAACACGACCAAGCAAAACAGCAGCCAAAGTTCAAATAAAAACTTTGGTAGACCTTTAGGATGCCTGAAAAACTGTTGACTGAGATCAGTTTAAAAGATTACAAGACAGTCTGACTTCTTGAAAGAAAAGCATAAAAATAACTAAATAATAAAACTGTCTTCCTCACAGTACTGAACCTTGAAGAAAAAGTATGTGTTGGACACAAGGTGTTCATCTTAAATGTTTGTTTTAGGAGGTTTGGCTCTTACCAACCAGGTCTTATTTAGATCCTTTTATTTTTCGATAATTAAACTTCCTATTCTCATTCTTACCATCATTATTAGATGCGTCTCTCAGGAAATCGACGACACTCCCCGGTCCTACAAACCCTCCAAAGAGGAGCTGCGGATTTCTGAACAGTCTGAGTCGAGTTGCTCCATGTCTGTGTGAAGCATAAGCCGGAAATGCCCTCCAAGCATAATTGCTATGGATCTCCCCGCTGCATAAATGGCGTTATCACAGTTTGTCTAATTGTGAACGCTGTGATCAGCATAAAGAAATCCTCTGTGTGTGTGTGTGTTTGGAAAGAAATGCTTCCCATCACTTTGCTCGATTTATCATCATGAAAGTAATTAGCACAAAAGGTCAAATTTGTGTAAACAATGAAAATGGATTCAGACGAGGTTCCTCAAGGATCATGATACCTCTGCAGACATGCTGCTAAATATATTTGTTGCGATTATTGTAAGAAGGCAAGAATGACAAAACGTGACGCAGATAACTATGCTCAAATTTCCACCTTCTGCAGTGACATAGTTTTAAAGGCTATTCATATTGTCTTGAAAAACAAAAATCCACAAAAGTGAAATAAGACAGTTTTCTTAGAGGAAGACTGATTAGCTGATTAGGCCAATTTTTGCCATTTATTGAAATAAACATGGGTGCTTTTTTTGATGCAACACCAACAGAGCCCAAGGAAATGGAGTTAAATATTACCCAAACTTATGAAAAGACAAGGTCATATCTACCAGGAAAAATAAGGCTTTCATTTGTATGTCTGAATTAATGTGAAATATTACTTGTTAAGAGAAAATATGGATAAATGTGGGTAACGTTGGAACTGCATTCATCAACTGTGGCGCAAGTAGGAAGATATATGGTTCCACATTTGAGCATGTGGTAAAATTATCTAAGATTGTAGTCTTGATAAGCATGGTGTCATCTACTTTGATACTAAAAAGGTCAGTGTTTTGTTCACACAAAGAGCTCTATTTAAATAAAAATGTAAAAAAAAAAAAAAAATGTTAAAAATTGCAAATCATATTTCAGTTTAGTAAGGAAAACAGGTGTTCTTCTTATTTATTGAATAACCTCAATCTTTGATTGTGGCTGTTTGTTCTGGAAAACCTTTTAATAAATAAGTAGATGAAGTGCTTTAAGACAAAATCAAGAAGGGGCATTTAACTTTATGCTATTGCTACCATTGATGGTAAACCTTGCTTAAATTTTAGTAGTTTGTAATGGATATGAATAATGATCTGTTATATTAAAGGGAAAGAACAAAAACTTACCATCCTTATAAACAGTCCATAGGCCTTTGGCATTGGTTACTGAAATACCCATATGGGTTAACCTTTAGTTTTTCTATCCATCCATTTTCTTAAAGCTGCAACTGCTTATGACTTGTTAGCGACACAAAATTTAAAGAAGATGTCCAAGTTTTCAGTTGGTATTGGAATAAATTTATACGCAAAACACTTGGGTCTATATGATTTCTCAATTTGATCACAATTCCCCCCCCCCCCCNCAAACTAAGAAGGGGTTGAGATAAATTCCAGATGCTTGCTATGAATGACTGTTTTAAAAGAGAAATTGTTTTGCAAAAATTTAAACTTGTGCAAAATTCCTGCAACACAAGAGCAAGGCACTGTGGCTCAAGGAAATTAAGAACCCTTGGAAAGGTTTTGAGAGATTTTAGAAACTTCCTTGCAAAGGTCATTTGGAATTTATTGCCAACAGTTTCAGTCCAGTGAGATACAGATTTTAACCACTTCAGGGTCGCGGGTAACTGGTGGCTTTCTCCAGAGCTCATTGGGCCAGAGGCGGGGTACAGTCTGAGCAGGTCGTCAGGGCCATTCAGACATTAATGAGACAGACAACCACTCTCACACACTGTCACATCTTGTGACAATTTAGAGTTAACATGTTTTCAGACTGTGGAAGGAAACTGAAGTGTCCAGAGAAAACCCACACATGCACAGTAAAATTCTGCCAACTCCATGAAAAAAGGCCCCCAGGCAGGGGTCAAACCTGCAACCTTCTTCCTGCAAGTCATCAGTGCTAACTAACTGCCCCCACTGTACAATCCCACCTCTAGTTTTTGTATTAAAAATATACCCAACGTTCTACACCAACTTTACACTTTTCATTCAGCATTTAACCCTCTACTGTGACATCGGTTTGACATCTCAAGGACACGTCAGCTCCGACTAAAAGTTACTACACTTGGTTTTGTACGGCTTAAGCAATAAAATCTCACTAAATTTGATAAAACAAAAAACAAATGAATGCTAGAAGGAATGCCTCAGGTGAAGAAAAGTAATTACCGCTTCATCTCACCTACTGCGGTCACCTTTTTATTGTGCTTTAGTGTCTCTTTATTCTCTATAGAGCTTACCAGACAAACCTCTCCCTGCATGACTAATTTTGTCTCGGACTGAAACATGGCAGACCCATAATTTTCCCTTCACAATCAAAGGAGCTGTGTGGGAATCAAATCCGCCAGAATATATCTTTAATCTCAAAGACCAGTAAAGACGATGGTGTCCTTTTTCTGTATAAATTTGCTATGATGTGCAAAATCTGAGGTTAAGTAGTCGTGAAAACATACTGAGCCAATGTAAGCGGCGTCTAGATCCTGTAAAATTGTGTACGATACATAAACTGCTTCATCTCTGCAGCAGAAAGAAACCACGGCAGATAACTGATCGCCCATCGTCTGCCTTGTAAATGAAAGGGGCTACGGCGAAGGTGCCCTTGAGAGTCTTGTGTGTGTGCGCGTTCTTGTGAGTGTGTGTTCGGTGTGTGTTAACCCAGCAGGTGAGGCAGGCAAAGTAGAGGGAGGTTTGATGTCTCCCACACATAAACCATGATTAACACAGTTGGGTTTCAAAGATCTGAGCGGCGCCAAGAAATAGCGCTTAACTGCACTCATGCAAGTACACACTGGCGTGCTCGGCAGTACACGGGGACACACATACGAGCGGCGCACACGTACAACTGCACACACACACACACTGAGACAAGGGGATGACAGACAGAGGAAAAGAAAAAGAACCGGCAAATTACTGCTACATGTCTTTAAATATGCCACATTACAAATCATTACGCTCTATTCATTCCCCCTCCTCAGACAATAGCTCTCACTTCAAAACAATTAGAGTGCAATGACACAAACCCTTGATGAAAGTAGCGTCGTTAGTTAAAAGGACTGAAAATGATACAAATGATTTATGTAGAGACTTGGGAGAGCCACCATTTCCAACAAAAGCCAATTGACCCACGTCGCCACCACTACCGCCACCTCCTACAACAACCCCACGGACCCACACTCGTGTGATTGAACCGTGGTGTAATCTGTCATTCAGTGTCGGGCGCTGCCACGATTTCATTACAATAGGAACTAATGTGGGAAAAGCAATTATTTCACTCCCATAATGCACTACTTCAGCACAACGGTGACCTTTTCCGTCTGTGATTGTTCATTTAAAAAAAAAAAAAAAAACGTCCTCGGTCCTGAATATACATGAACATCAACACACTGAGGATGGAATATTTAATTTCACCTCTCGCCTTTTTTGTGCGGTTGGAGGGTAATGAAACTACTTTAAGGTTCTTAAAAATCAACAGCGTGCAATCTGTGGGCTGATTGAACATCAGTCAATCACACGCACACCGAGGTATATGACATGCGGTTTATTAGTTAGCTTAATTAGTTTCCTTGTCCAATTTCACATTGAATAACAAAACAACAGATTAAATGTCACAAATGTAAGAATATTTTTTGATTACACATCAAAATAATTGCCTTTAGAGAACATTAAGAAGCCTTCTGTTGCCTATTTGGATATGATTGTTTGATGGCAAAGGAAAGAATAACATTTTAAACAGATTGTGCGCTCAACCTGTTCGCCTTCAGAGAAGTTTGGACTTAGATTGATAACTTGGAGATACAATTCGCAAGTCCCTTTCCAGGTAATACCTCAAAGGACTACAACAAATCATGGGCCATTGTGTTTCAAATGTTCTGCTGCTAAATATATTTAAGGTAAATCCAACAGCTCTACTGGCCTTGATGCCCACATATGGATTAAATGTTAGTGATGATGGAAAAAAAAAAAGTGAGGAAAATGTTAATTTACCAACTGATGTCATCCCAAATTTTTCCTAGTATCATGCAGTCCTACATCCTGTCCGTCTTTGTTGTGCTTCAGCTCTGCCTTTAAGATTTGAAACAATATTAAAAGACATTCTGCAGTGGTGCCACACTAACACATCTTGACACCACCGAGGGGGCAGCATAAAAGGTAAAGCTGGCGCTGATATTGGTCTTGTAGCTTTCTTTTGCAATGGAAGTGACAGACGTCATCGTGGAGAAAGGCTCTACACTGTAGTGGTAAAAATGAGGTATTCAAGTGTTCACTGCAGTTTTGTACTTTAAACCTGCGCTGCTGCCGCTTCTTATCATTTTTCATCCTTTGCCCTGTTTGTGATAAAATCAGATGTCCGCCTTTCTAAACCTGTACTATCCATTAGCCGATCGGCATATGACCTACACGTAACATGTCAGCAAACACATCTGTTTGAATCGGTTGAGTACCCACAATCCCTCATTCAGTGGAGGATAAAACTGACACAGACTGCTACCTCAGTGATAAAACCACGGCCCTACCTTGAATTGTGCAGATGATTGTCATGCTAACATGGTCTAGTAACGATGGAAAGTGAGGCAGTGACAGAAGGAGGTAAGAAGGAAGTTTCTGGTTTAGGTTAAAACTGTTATTGGTGACTAGGATTAGTTCTGTTCAGGTCTTGTTTTGTTGCTCAAAGTTGAATGAAAACCAATAAGAACTTGTCCAGAAGACCTCAAAGTGTCAACAGGACAGGAGAAGGTTCAAGTAACCGTATGATTCACCTTATTGTCTAGAAAACTGGACAATTTCATGATTGTGGAACTGGAAATATTTCAAATTTGCAACTTCCTCTAAATCTTGGGTAAGTTTACCTTTACCTTGAAAATAACTTCATTTACAGTGTTTGTCAATACTTTGGCTATGTGTTGTGGATAACTCTCAGCACCTACTGCACCAAGTTTTAGCTCAGTATCCACAAAACTGACAAAGTTACAGCCTTTTAGTGTTCACAATGGTCAAATAGCTACAGCTGCCAAATTTATTCAGGTTGACTCTAAGAGTTAATCAATTGTGGAAATGACTTTCTGATGCAAAAACATTTTGGCAGTGGGCAATACAATGAAACAAAAGGAAAATTCATTAAATCATTAATCAATTAACATTTTCTAACTATTTGATAACTTTAGAATACAGGTTTTCAGAGATTTGAGGTTTCAGATTATACATTTTAGTTTGAAAACAAAATCTGATTTAAAATTGCCAAAATTTTTCAAGTTTGCAACCCAATTACATTAATCTGAAACAATCCTAAAATATATTTTTATACTAATTGTTTGACTGTATCTCTAAGTGTTTATTTTATACCACTTAACCTATGACAATTTCTCATAACATTTAAAAACAAAAAATACAGTGGAATTGTTGAAGAAAACAATTTAACCTCAATGATGTTAACCACTCGGAGCCTCTGGTGCTCCATCGAGTTTTTGTAAAGTTGCACTTTTCTGTAACATAGTTCACATCTCTCGGGAAATTACACGGATGTGTTAGAAACGAAACCGAACCAGTGGCAAAAAGTGGCAAAGTAGCAAAACGTGACTGAAATAAACATTTAAAGTCTGTTCTGTTCTTATCTGGTAAAACAAATTAACATGACACCAACAAAGGGGCACAGAAAAAAGCCATTTTTTAACTTTTTTTTCTGTTTTTTTTACAAGGGCAATCAAATATTCCTGCTGAACTTTTAATCAGGCACTTAAATGCCTGAGAGGACCTGGAAGCTGTGGCAGCTTGTTGCTGTACGATGCAGATCTGCCTCCGCTTGCAGACATCTCCGACTGTTTGTGCTGCCCCCTCGCTGTGCAGCGTCCTTCTCTCACTCTTCTCCTCTCCGTTTGATTCCTCCGAGCTTGTCAACTTAGGCCTTGGCTTGTCCGAGAGACTGCAAGCCATTAAATATTCACCGGTTCTCATCAATCGCTCCCCCAACCCTTACAGAAGAGGGAGAGCAGAGGAAGAAAAAATGACGCTGAATTATTTAGGGCCCAATCAGGGCTATTTCTGGCAACTGCCTTGACTTAGACGAGGTGGCGCTGCGGGTTCCACTGTTTGTGTGTTTTGATGTGGTGGCTCCATTAACTCCATGTCCATCCACAGCTGTCATAATCACAGGCATTATACCATTATGTAGGGGTCATCAAATGCCTACTTTTCTCCTGACTGCAATTCCCCAACACTGCCGCACAGCTCAAAGACTTCAATAGATCAACTAAATCGCTATATTATGTTCTGCAGGAAGATTTTTTTTCTCTCTCTCATGCCAGATAAGGAGCACGAATGTCCCTCCAGGAGAAATGTGCGCAGATTAAAGCTGTTTTATGTGTCTCCTATACTGTCTGCCCCCTTTAGTCCAACAATAAGAACAGAGTAAAGTTGAGTTCAGTTGAAAGTTTAGCTTTGCACGCAGAGACTTCCTCACGAAGAGCATGGAAAAACGACTTTCTATTCAAGAGATCTCGGGCTAAAATTAATTCCAAGCAAGAGCATTTAATTTTAAGGAATTTTAAAATGGAGATCACTGCAGATGATTTTCTTTAAAAAAAAAAAAGCCACAGAGCGGTTAAAGGGGAACAATGATGGTGGGGGAAAGGGGAATAGTCTTAATAATGCTTGACTGAAGTCGTGAAGATTTCCCCCTCCTCACCAGGTCAAAGGTCCAACTACCCACCCCATTCAAAGATGGCAGCATGAGGCTAAATCGACCTCATAGAAATGTCACCAACTGATAACTACGAGCTATGAACTCACATTATTTTTGCCAGGATAAATCTTGGAATGTGAAACAGACAGCAGTGTAAGAGTTTGTAAATTAGCTTTTGCACAAATTACTATAAATCTTTTGACATTGGAGTTATTTTAGGATGGCTCCAGTTAACTTTGGGTCTTGGCCCAGCTCGGATGCGAGCAGTTCGCTCGTCACTCCAGTCAGAATAAAACTCTCCTTCTCCAAACTGAAACCTTTAAAAGCGCTATAAACTTTCCACAAAACCCCTTTCAGCCGAGTGAGTCAGCAGTAAAAATGTCAAGCTAGACTAACTGATTAAGGTTAAAAATATATATAGCTTTAACCCCAAATAAGCAAAAGTGTGATATGTATGCAGTTTTTCAAAACGTATTACACCAATTCGTTGCTGGATGAAGAAGTTTAATACCTACAATCATAAAGTGGAAAAAGGTGGGCAGGGGCGTTAATTTTAGGCTGTTGGATAAAAAAAAACACTCATAATCAAACTTGCAAAGTTTTGAGTTTGCAAATAACTTGTTCAAATACTAATATTTTGAAGCTAAAACAAAAATAAAATAAAAAAACTAGGTCGACTCATGGTGAAAGTACTGTATGTCTTTATAGTAGAATTCAATTGATAAACAGCGACAATTACACCTTCCAAGAACCTATGTCCATGTTACACCGTGCAATGATCCATATAATGTTTTAGCAGTGACATCTATGAGTGGTCTTTGTTGAATGATAAAATTAACCTCTTCATCCCCCCAGCCCACTGAACCTGGTACCTACTGACCACACAGTCCATTTTTGTTTAAAGGGATTGTCTGTGTTCTTTGACTGCTGTCTCAGCTTATAAGGTACTATTGATTACCATGTTACAAAACATCACTACAAAAATGACCAGAGTATAAAGAAAAGGGCAGAAGTCTACAGCCAGGCTTGCCAATGTTGATCTTTTTTACAGTATATTTTTTAGGTTTATGAACAAGGTGTGTCGAAGGTGTGAAAGAACCCTACATTGGCTTATATTCCACTAATGTTTGCATGACACTGTTTATTTAGTTGGTTGCTGTCTGTGTTACTACACACATCTGAGCGTTGAGCATAGACCATGTACGTATCAAAGGTGCTGATAGGCTGCTGATGCTAGAAGTCACAAAACTTTGTCATCACCCATTTTGCATAACTGGCCAGAGAGGAATAGGAAAGACAAAAGCTGAGCTTAAAAATTCTGTTTTTTTATTATTTTTTAATTTCATAATTATAACCCTCCTCCTTTAACTTGCTTTGGACCAGAAAAAGTGACTTGGCAGACACAGCTGGGAGGTATGCTGCAGGAGAACCGACTGGGCTGCCCGGTGAGTGTTTGGGATGGGGGGAGGGACCTAAAGCAGCACCCGCCACTCAGTTTGAAGAACGATTTGTGCTTTCACATCAGACTCTCATATGGTTTCCAACACCACCAGAAAAGATTGCTAGATTTGTCGCTGGCCACTTTTGTCAAAGAGTTTAAGTGTCTGAAAACTACTAAATATAGCAAATTAAGTCAAGACAAATTTATTTATACAGCACTTTTCAGCAACAAGGCGGTTCATAGTTGAAAAGCTGGCAACACTGTGCATTTGTTTCGTTAACAAAACAGCAACAAACCAAAACTGTCATGCAAAAATAAAGAATTTTAATATTAGCTAGTGTAGCATTCTTTCACACTGTTTCTCATTTTTGAGAGAGACTGAAAACAATAAAAAAAGTGGCCCTCATTTAGGTAGCCATTAGCCAAGCCTGTAAGCCAAAATGTCAGCCCCCCCCACATACTCTCAACTCTTTGACAGATCATCACAAAAATGACCACACTATCCATTTAGCCGTTTCAGCATCCACATCAGTTTCAGTCTTAGCAGTTTTACACTAAATATTCCATCGTTCAAACCGAATGTCATGTTTTCAGCTTGTAAATGTGGTTTTATTTATCCACGCCCTCGTAAAAATAGAATAAATCCGTTAATGTTTAGGCTATGACAAAGCACACTCACGGTTAACTATTCATTAATACCTCCTCTTCCTGCTGCAAATCATGTTCTGCCTGGGAGTCACTTATTTAACAGGAACTAATACATCAAACTGTAACCTCCTTGGTTTTATGCCAGACACCCAACAGTCACTCACAGGTCAGCAGCTTGTTAGAGGTCATATAAAGACAGATACCACGTGGAGGCAACATGGACACCACCTTCCACCTCTGAGTGACAAAAGCTCTCAAAGAGCACCAGAAAGAACCCATTAACCCCGATTTTTTTTGGCGCTTAACTCCCTCAACCCTGAGTAATGAAAACAACTAACATCTTTAATTACCGTCCAAAATCAACGCTCAATACGCCTCACATTGATTTGATAGACCGCTTGAGTTACGAGCTGCTCCCAATCGAACCGTGTAAAAGACTTCGGCGCAGGGCGACGGAGCCTGGCAGCCTCATGCAGGGGAAATAAATCTGAGGAATATGCACACAGTAAAGCCCCGTCATCAACTCAGAAAGGTCCAGTGGGACCCGTGCATCTGGCAGACGCCTACAGCTTCCGCCGAGTCCGAGCGTTAACGCTAATTACCTAATCATTCAGTAGGAGTCCAGCTCATCAGTGGCATTCATCCTGGCTGGAAATGATATTTAGAAATATCACATTTTCTGATGAATACAGGTACATATGACCCTGGTAGATATGACGATTCTTGGGGGTTCTTATTAACACTGGCCAAAAAAATTACCCAAATTTAAAAAAACAAAACAAACAAAAATAATCTGTCAATAGAGTTTAAACCAAGATCAGTTTAGGTTGGCGGAGTTGTAAGCATTTTGGTCAAACTTTAAAATATTATGTGCAATTTTACGCAATATCACAAGAATTTTACAGATATTGTGATAAAGTTTGGCACAGACGCAGCAAAGTTCAGTTGGCTGTGGCAGCCATCTTGATTTGAGTTGTCTCCAACAATCAATCAGCTGTTGAGGCACAATCAATGACCATCTCTTCAAGTTTCATTAGAATCTGTTCAGTGGTTCATGAGATGTGCTGCTAACAGACACAAAGACGTGGACACAAGGCAAAAACATTATCACCCTTTTTTTCTGCCATCAGAATCAAGCTAACAGAGTTTTTGGGATGATTGTTAGGGTTCGTGAAAGGTGGAACTCAGAGCGAGACACAGGATGTTAGATAAGGATGTTAAACAAGTACATCAGCTCATCATTACTGAAAGATCACTAGTGTTTTATTAAGCAAATAACATGACGAACAAGATGAAAAGGGACCTTTAACAGGAGGACAAAGTGAGAACAAAAAGACAAAAGAGGGGAGAAAAAAAAAGAAAGGGCAAGAGCAAACTGAGAAAGGAGCGTCTGTGTTGTGGGAAAGATGCGGCAGTGACAAGAGAAATGTTAACCGGCCTGTACATTGGAATAACAATACCCAGCGCTGGCAGGCAGATAGCTGGTGACAAAGCCTCCCCTGACTGAGGCCCAGAGGAGAGGGATAAAAAATGAGCCTGCTCACGTCCTCCCGGCGCGACCCACCACAGCAAACAAACACGAGAGCTGGAGAACAAATAACACAAATAGCAGCATGCCCTGATGACATTTCTCTGACAAAAAGTACAAAGCATGAACACCTACGTACATGCCTCAAAAAAGCAAACACCTTCCAACCTGAGCTCCATCTCCTCTCTTTGTTTGAGCCAATGTAAAACAAGTGGATTAAGCTGTTAGCATCGCTGCTGATCTGCTCCTAATACCAGCTAAATACTCAGTGAAAGCATGACCCCATCATTCGATCCCTGAGCCACAGGAATCTGCAAAACCGTCCTCAAATGCGTGTTCACGAAGACAATCTTGTGCACAACGATGCAATAGTAATTTCGAGATAGCATCTGGGAGAGCCCAGGCCACAATCTCCTCGACAGAAGTGATGTGTGCTCATTTCCTCCTGGGGATAAAAAAAAAAAAAAAGCTGAGAAGTCTCGCTGTGGCTTCGACCACAAGGAGGGGAATCATTACATTAGTTTACAGAGCAATACTATGGTGTCCCCTTAACTCCTGTCGGGAGAATATAAATAAAGCAACAAAAGAAAAACACATTGAGCACATAGATGCTTTCAAGGGATATTAATATACAGAGAGATTACTCAAGAGATGTTTCAGTGGGCCTGAATAAAAAACACATTCAGAATAAGATTCACTGACCAAATTTTGAGATTTAAGAAATGAGGGTACTTTCTAATCCCAGCTTTGTTTTACAACCCTGAGGCCAACACTGGGGACTGGGAATGTTGCGGCGCATCATTGACAGCTTGTCAATTGACGCTACTAAAGCATAAGATTTGTCAAGCTATAGTATTCTGTAACACACATCAGCTTTAAAATATCACCTTAAGTCCCCTGTTCTCACCAGAATTGCCAATCTCTTGAGCAATGGATCACCAGACATCTTTTTGCCATTACCTTCATATTGGGTCATATATCTTGAGATTTCTCAACTTCAAAAGAATTCATCTTCCCTCGTCCACTTTTACACTTTTGATATGAAAAAAAACAGCACTACAACGGAACAAGAGAAGAGCAGCTCTCGTAAACCGTGAACCTGGATGTCCATTCAGGGAGTGAGTTCCCATAAAATTATACTTTTTCATGAGTGGCAACCCTTGAAAATAGAATAAAGTTGACAAATATTGCTGGATGCCTTGGCTGGTATGGGGGTTGCAACTGAAAATAATCGAGGCATAATTTGACACACAGACCTGAAATGAGCCTCAGGGTTACAGAAGGAAAGGTGCAGAGTTGGGTAAACAGGGGTTAATCACAACTCATCATTCCAACATTTAATAATATTTTCACAATCACAGGTTTGTCTTCTTTTGTGCAGCCCTGATTTAAATCTTTGTCCATAGTGGGAACTGGGCTCAAATGAATACATAAAACACACTGTACTGACTAGTTTAAAATCATAAACAATATCAAACGTTAAGTTTGAATGCAGCTACAGATGTCTAGATATTGAAAAACTGGAAACAGTTTATCCATTCTTGCTTTGCATTGGTGTCAAGTGCTTTAGATAGTATATTTTTCTGTTCATTTACTGTCATTACAGTAAATGCACCAGACCCTCCACCTGTGCAGGGACAATTTAGTATGAATACATATAGCCCCAATTTTTAATAACTTTTAGGCTTGACAAGATTCTACACATCTTTTTGTTCACCCATTCATTCCAACTCTTTAAGGCTACTTATTATACAGGTGCACTGTTTGGTGGGCATGCAGACCTTTTTTTCCTACTTTCACAAACTAATAAGAATTTTGGATGGAGGAAACCTGGATTAGCTTAACTGGCTATTTAGGTTTCTGCAATTTGCTAGCCTTTATTCACTGTAATTTAAAGCCAGGAGAGTCCATCGATCCATTTTCGGACACTTATCTGTAGTCAGGTTGTAGAGACAACAGGTCCAAGACGGAAAACCAATCCTTTTTCCTGCCACGTTTTCTGACAACTCCTGTGAGATTCCAAGGTGTTCCGAGTCCAGGGAAGATATATATTCCTTCCAGTGAATTTCCGGTCTGCCCCAGGGTCTCCTTCCTGTGGGACATGCTCAGAAAATCTCCATAGGGAGGCACCAAGGAGACATATTAATCAATTGCCTGAACCACCTCAGCTGACTCCTTCTGATGGGGAGGAGCAGCAGCTTTACTATGAGATCCCCCCTGAATGATGAAGCTCCTCAACTCATCACTAAGCTGAGCCTGGCCACCCTACAGAAGAAGCTCATTTCAGATACTTGTTTCTGGGATCTTGTTCTTTTGGTCATGAATCATACCTCATGACCATAGGTGAGGGTTCAAACATAAATGGATCAGTAAACCAAGAGCTTTGCCTGACAGACCAGCGCAATGCTGTCACAACTGAAAATGAGACCCCATTCTGGCAATCCATCTCCCTCTCACTTTAACTTGTGAATGAAACTCCAAAATACCCAAACTTTTGAGATAAAGATTCACTCATGACCAAGAAGGAACATTTCACTTTTTTCCTGGTAACCATGGCCTCATCCTAGCTGCTTCAGCTGTGAACCATCCGAGTGCACACTAAAGGTCAAGGCCTGAAACGCCAACAGAGCCACATCATCTGCAAAAAGCAGAAACGCTGAAGTTCTTAAATCTGACGCCTTCTCCATGACTATGCCTTGAGATCGTTCCTATTTGGGATCACAAACCAGGGCTTTTCATAAATTATTGTATAACAAACTGTATGCCAGATTTCTACTGATGTGCTTGGGCCACAAAGACATCAGCAAGTTCTTTAGTGTTTCCCAAGAAAAAATTAGGGACTCAATTGCAAGACAACCATTCTATCAATGGAATCATGGCCACAAGATACCAAATACGGAGCACTGCACTTATACTCCAATGGTACTCTGCATAATATGCAGTTTGTCATATTCTTCACAAGTATATAGTATTCTTTACAAATTATATTTGACTAACCTAAATGAAAACATGCACAGCTTTTGTATTCATAGCATAAATACCCATAAATCCTTTAAATAAAGTAATTATGCAGTATAACCCTGGTAATCAATTCTGGTTTACACGCCTAGTTCACATGAATTCACTCGGCACAACAGTGGGCAGCTTATGATGACATATTCTCATAGGAGATGGGGATCTGTCGCTGTAAAAGTGCTGTAGATGAAAAAAATGAAAGGGCTTTTGATAAAAAAAAAGAAGGTAAACAGCCTGAGGCAGTAGAAAACGTTGGCACCCAGCAGAAGAAAAAATGCCAACAATACAGAAACTGCTCCATCAGCAAACTACTAGAAATAGGAACGTTTATTCAAAGATGGAAGATGGGGAAAAGATAACACAAAAAAGGCCCTTCTTGTTTGATAAGACCTGTCACTAGTTTGAAGAAGCTGAATGAGTTGAAACATTCTAGTGGTGGAAACTGGCTGTACTTGTGTAAATACCTTCAAGATATATTGTCTTAAAAGGATAGTCTGTCAATTTTGAAGTAAGTTCAGTCGAATAGTACCTTATTAGCCTTGACATCAGACATGGAGCGCAGAGTATGGAGAAAACGGCAGAAGTCTTTTTCCAGGCTAGGCTAATGGCTAGCCAACCAAGGGCCCATATTATATTAATTGTTAGGCTTATAAAAACAATTCAAAATTGACATAGGTGTGAAAGAACACTGTATTAGCTAATGTCCAAAAGTTTACTGAACTCCCAGCGGACTGATATATTCAACTTGCAGAAACTGAAATACTCAGCATACATACTACACACGTTTGCGCAGTAACACACAAACTCTGAAACTGAGAAGACATGCTAATCAAAGTGTACAAATGACAGAAAACTTCCTTTTCACTAGCCATTAGCCTTGCATGGATGAAGACTTATGCCCTTTTCTCAATAGTCCAGATTCTGTGACTGATGCCATGGCTGATAAAGTAATAACTATTAACAGTTTGACAGAACATCACTTCAAAAATGAACCAGACTACCCCTCAAGTGTTAATAAAAAAAGCCCCACAAGAAGAAAAAATATATTACCAAATCACGTGGTTGAATATTTACCTTGTTCTACAAAAAGTCAATCTGTCCCCATTTTCATAGACACAAACTGCTTTTTCTGATTTATTTGTGTCCACACAAGACCAACAGCAGCCAAAAGCTTCAAAAGTAATGGTCCATCATCACCTTCCCTCTCATAAGAACAAACAGCTGGACTGGTCCAACGAATAAACCAACTCGTTTGTTTTTGATCTCACAGGTGCCAGACCACAATCTGATCCCTGCCAGACTTTATATCTATAATACAGTGAAACAACAGATGATCAAAAACAATGAAACATCTGTATTATGTTCATCCTCATCACATCACATCTGTCTTTGTGGTGCTGACAAGGGAACAACCTCTTCATTTGATGTGTTTGTCCATGGTTGCCAGTCCAGGAATAGCTGGCACCTAATCAAAGCATGTGCACTATCAGGGTTTGATTAAGTTTGTTTTGTTTGTTTGTTTTTTTTGTCATAAAATTTTTTGCTCCTAAACTGATTATGTGTGGTACTTCATGCCACAACAGTTTCATTACACATCATAAATATCTAAAGCACATGTTAACATTTATTGCAATGCTGGTCTGTGTCGAATTTAAAAAGCAGCAAAACAATGACAAGTTAAAATTATTAAATTACAGTTTTTTGTTGTATTTGTGAAGCTAATATTTACAGCACGACTACACACTCCTTTTGTTACCGTACGTCTACCATGTTACAGAGTTTTAGTTTCTAGAAGAATTTGGAAATATTGTCATTTTACAAACCTAAAACATCACTTTGAGAGAAGACAATTAAACTGGTTGCATAAAATAACTAAAATCACCACTTTAGTTCTAATATACTCAAGCATATTTACATTTATAAATATTTATGTTATGGCATGTTACAGCCTTTTTATGCTGAGAAAGGGAGCAAAAAAGTAGAGCCAGTGATAGAAAAAGTATTTTAGTAAATAATTCAACAGAGTGAAAAAGTCAACAGGTGGACCTTGCAAATTATGTTAACTCACTGCCAAGAAAAGGAATGCCTGTGTCAGTGTTTGCATGTTTCACGTGTCTGTTAGCAAAGTATCTCATGAACCACTGCATGGATGTCTTCAAAGCTCACGAAGAGATAACTGGATGTACATTTACCCCTGATTAACCTTTGCAGGCAACCCATTTCAAGATGCCCGCCACAGCTAATTGACCTTAGCAAACACAAAAATAGCTTTAACTCCATAGGTTAATTTTGACCTAAAACTTGGTGTTATAGTATCTGAGAGTCAGTCCCATCAAGTACTCTGAGAACTCAGTTTATTTTTTGAAGATGTGATGCAACAGGTAGAATGAAATAATACAAATTCATCATAGTCTGACGGGGTCAAAGCAACTGGATTTTAAAGACAATGCACAAAACTAAGGCTTCTTAGAAAATAACATTGATTTGGATCCCAACCCTGTAGCCTAAACTGCATTTTTTTTTCCTGAGTTATAACTTCAGCTTAGGTAACTCATTTTTTACAGTTTAAGATAATCCGGTTTAAAAAGAAATGTTTGAACAATTACCATTTAGCTTTTAGTCCCTGGATTCAATCAAGTCAGTTTAATTATCTGATTGAAAAAAAAAAAGTTCTACTGACCTAAAATTGTGTCAGGATGGTTTGAAGTATGTTTGTTTTATTTTATTATGAAGCAGAACTAACTCAGATGAAAACCAGCTTTCAACAGGCTTGCATAAATGGATATCCTGCCACAACAAACAGGTTTCTCTGGCTCCTCCTAGTGTTCTTATTGCACACTGCAAGAATCCTCCATGTGGGAAGGAAAACCAATCAGAGGAGCCGGGACTTTTAGGTTTACAGGAAGTACAGCAACAGCACAGCAGAGAGGGAAGAAAGATGCTGGAAACATTTTTGCTGAATTTTTAAAGCTATATTCACCTTGTTTTTCACAAGATATCAGTTCGCCACTATGCATTGATAGAATTTATTACCATTAGGGTGAACATAATGGAAATACTAACAGTCTCATTACAAAGATATTTTTACCTGATCGCCTCTTTACAAAGTTAAAAAAAAGTTGATAGCCTTGATATACTCTCAGTCAGGCTACACAACAACTGAGCAGTATGAAAGGAAATCATTCTGTTTTTGTTGTTTTTTTTTTTATTTATTTATTTCTGGGAAGGTTTCATTTTAAAATTTAGCTTTGGGGGTGTTCCTTTACAGGCAGTCCGATACAGGATCTAACCTTCTCCACACCTCATCCAGAATTAGAAAGTGTAGTGGATCTCAAAATGGCCAGCTATGTCCCGCACCAGATTGGAAAGTTAAAAGCAGACTGGCACAGACAAACACCCAAATCCCTGTTGCACTTGTTTACCGTGCATTCTGCATGGTTGCTGGGCAACAACAACAAAAAAAATAAATAAATAAAACAAACAGATCTGCAGGATGCCTTGCCCCTTCACAATGACCAAAGTTGCTTTGGATCATTGAAAGCACAAAATCTTTTGTAGAGACATGGGTAGCAACATACACACAAAACACAGTTGGTGGTTTGGGTCCCAGGTGTCTGTAACTGTGTGTTTTTAATGTTCTTTTGCTTTCATGGTTTTGCAGTTTTATTTCATACTTCGCTGCCATGGCAGTCCAGCTGTTATTAAAGCTCCAAGAACAAGAGGCACTTGTGACTCAGATAGAGTATATTCTATCGCTGATATTTATGTTTTAAAGGAATATTTCCAGAATCTTGAATAACCCCTGACATGATTTATAATGAAAAGGTCTAGGTGGAGAAAACAGACAAACTGTCCACCTTTAATGCCACAGTTTCAGACTGAGACCATAAGAAATGAGGGCATTATAACAATTTTGGTCAAACCTCAAAGACCCTGTAATATGTTGTCTCTTATGATTTAGCAAGACTACATGGCTGAAGTATGTGCTGTGAATCACTCTACAAATCACAGCAAACGTCTAAAACTGACTGAATTATTATCAATTTTAGTGTTTTCTAAAGTCAGTTGGCTGTGGTGGCCATCTTGAATTGTGTTTGGTTAATCAGCCGTAGATGTACAACTAATGATTATTTCCTGAAAGTTTCTTTTAAATCTGTCTTGTGGCTCATTAGACAGAGTTGACTCAAAGTAGTTAACGGCAGGATTTCAAATAAAGATCTTGTGCAATATGTTAGTGCTCAGAAAATGGGAAAGGGATCAGTGTCAGCTACTACCACACCACAGGCAAAAAAACAATCCTCCAACTTCACCTTTCGGCAGCAGACAATAAAAATCAACCACTTAAAGACGCCTAAAACGCCACTCAAACATTTAGAAATGGATCACTTGGCTTTGCTGTCGCTTCTTAAATCGGCTGCAATACAGACAGTAAAATCAAGTTAAAATTAGCTTCTTAAAGATATGGGCCCAGCTGTTGCAATATGAACCTTGGTTTACTGTACAGGAGCAGCTGTAGCCACCATGACAGGGAGTATGGAGAAACTTTAAAACTGCCTTTAACCATCGAAGAAACGTCAACATTTAGATCACAAGAGGAAGAAAAAGCCACTAAAGCACCATTGATATCTTCAAACTATCGATCTAACACCACCTCTGGCTCTCTTGGGAGGAATAACTGAGGTACCTCAGCACATTCCTGGGAAAGCAGTGTGTTTTTAACACATTAGGTTTATTTTGTCAGGCAGACTTTTTAATACCGTTTACAAAAACACCAAGTTCATGATTTAGCGTGTTTGGGAGAAAAAATTAAAAGTCCAAAAGCTAATTTTGCATTAGAATATATAAGTTTCATTGCGTTTTAGATTGCGATCTTAATAGTTGAAGTGGCATTAGAGAATTTCATCCAGCAATATTTCTCCTGTCCCATTACTTCCCGTTTGGTTGTAGTAGCCAAAATGTACATAGCAGCCATTTTGTGATAAAGCATTGCTGGCTTCATGGCAACATTCCATACAGCAAAATACATCATTTATATGTTTGTGTTTTTATGTTTTATGTTAAAAATGAAGAGTGAACAACGTGAGCATTAACTGGACACTTAATAGCATGACTAAAGAGAATTCATTTCATTTTCCTTGGCCATGCTGAGTTTGTGCACTAGTGAATTGACTCTGGTGCAGTTGGAAGAGTTTACTATGGTAGTTTTCCTGATAAATTGAATGGCAACCCTGAAATGAGGTCTGCACTCAATGTAAACAAAGCACTTTTGTTTTATGTCTCTTTCATGTTCTTCACTATTGTTGACATATTTTCCAGTCACTTTCACTGTTTTTGTAGGTAACAGCCAAATCGGATGAGAAGAGAAACATCTTTATCTTCAGAATAGAAGTCCAGTTGTTTTTTTGTTTTTTTTTTATCTTTTTTGGATGGCCCATACAGTTGTGAAAAGGAGAAAGAAAACGATTTAAATAGTCTAAATTTTTTTCTAGAACTACTCATCCAAGCTCCTGCCATATTTATAATCTTCTGATTTGACCTTATTCATACGATCCCACTTACACAAGGTATTTTTAACTTTAATAATAATTTTTTTGTATTGTAGCTAGTTTTCCTTCTAAATTTTCCGTTTTGGTATACTTTTTCTCCACCTGCTGGAAGACGACAGAGCCTCATTTCAGTACTAGATAGATTCATCAGAAGCGTGAAACAGACCCAACATAAAAGTCTCTCAAAACATTCCTCGGAGTATCCACTCCCTCCCACTCATATCCTTCGTTGTTCAACAGCTGACAGGATCCAGCAGGTGGCACGTTGCATTAGGAGTTATGTGTACGCATGAAAGTTAAAAATACTATGACCCTGACACAAGTCTAAATGCTCCTCACATAGCAGAGATAGTCTGCCGAGTGCCCCAACTGCAGCGACTCCATTCCAGCAAATGCCTGCTTTATATTCAACATCCATGCATGCTTGGGCTGTTTGGGAGGCTATTCAAATTTTCTGAAGGAAACCCTTCTGGCTGTCAATAGTCCAAATTAACCTGCAGTCCAGACTATTTAGTTCCAGTTGAATTATACACCATGTGGTGGTATTGTCTGAGAAAACTCAGGGCAAAAAGTTGCATCCAGTCCCTGGACGGAGGCCACTTTGATATGTAGCCAAGATGTATTTTTTCCAACCCTCCAAAAAAAAAAGAATTTCTTGGGTGAATAAATTTTTACTGTTACCTTATGTGATGCCTGCAATATGGTCTGTAATGCAAGTCAGGTTTATTGTTAGAACCCAGTTCTTAATAGAATTAAACACTAAACAAACCAAAATATTAAAAAAACATCTATTTGAATTAGAAGTTGCAGTTGCAGAAACTTTTAAAATCAAATTGCTATGATTTTTTACTAAGACAATGACATAAAAAGACATTTCAATTGAAGTTCAAGCTATTTGGTTGCAATGATAAGAAGTATTTTTGGAGGAGTCCAGGCGAGGTTGTCAGACCTTATAACACTAGCGTCAGCTGCTAGTGTTATAAGACTGTGGTAGCCTCATGCTGCAGGTCTGTTTCGCTGCCAGCTTGACTAAAATTTACAGATGCCCAAACGGACAAGCCAAATGCCTTCTAGGAAAATAAATATAACAATAAATAAATAAAAGTCTTGTCAGAAGATGAGGTGTTTGGAGGAATCAAGACAGGGCTTTTTCAAATTGAAGCACAGTGGTGGTGGCATCATACTGTGGTACTGATGTGCTGCACAAAGTTGATGGAAAGATGGAGGAGGACTACCTCAAAATTCTTCAGTGTCACCTCAAATCAACAGCTACACAGTTGGGTGTTGTCCAACAAGGAAATGATCCCAAACAACAGAACTGGTTTCTGATTGGATCCAGCAGGTTACCATTAAGCTTCTGGAAAGGCCTTTTCACAGCCCTGACGTCAACTCCATTAAATATTTGTTTTTTTATGCCTAAAAACCAAATCTGTCCCATTTTTACACATCCACGCTTTTGTTCATAGTTTTGCTCCACCACAGCTTTCCACTCAGCAGTCTACCATTTTCACGATAGGCACAGGTGCTGATGATGCACTTCTTTGTTAACCGTCTTTCCAAAAAGTCAAGAGGACACTAAAGTGATTTCTCACCAGGAATTAGATGCAGTTTATGTGTTCTTGTTACCGGGATTGATAAATTCTCCAAATGTCGACAGCAGCGAGCTCTTCACAAAGTATTTCCTCAAAATAAGAGTGTTTTTCTTCTGCTCATGGTTTGATCCATGGTCTTTGTTTGTTGTATTTTTGGCGCCACCATTTTAGATGGACGATGAGTGTCTGCTGAGGTGGCTGGTGGACCTTACCGCGCATGTAAAGATGAAGAAATTTACGTCACAGCAAGACCGGATGTGGAAAGCATGAACAACCAAAAAAGTACTGTTTTATATGTTCTGAATCACTTTGCAAAAAGTAACAACTATTCTTTCAGAAAACTGTTATAAAGTGATTCTCACTCGCTCGGTCAACTTCCTGTTTGGTATGGGACCAACCGTAGCACGGAGGCAAGCATCAACCGCTATAGTTTAGGAGAAAAGTAAAAGCTTTTCTTCCATGATATCTGGTCTGATGCAACTACATAAAAATCACTGTTTTCAGGACTGACTCTTGTTCCAGCTCAGGCACTTAGTGATGACAGTGAGTGGTGCTCTGTAAGCACTTAGCAAGGCAGGTCCTAGACATCTACCTCCTCCAGGAACAATGGAAGTTTATGACAAAGACTTAGGGAGATGGGTGGCTGATGTCTATTTTAATGCGTGCTGATAAACAGGCTGACAGCCAATGTCAGCAGGAGCACTCTTATTGCTTTCCTCCTTCCTTTCGTTCCCTACTGCATCGCGGCTCCTTTACTTCGGTGAGGTGACAGGTCCACAGCTGTGACACATGTGGAGTGTATCTGTCACAGGACAAAAAGTTATCTGTCCAGCTGTCCTCCCCAATATGGGAGCACTTTTTGTTTGGTTGTCACCAGTACAAGGAGGGTCGTGATCGGGAAAGCTGTCGCCCTCCTCCGCAGACATGACAAAACAAACAATCCTTTGCTCTCTCGCTTTTATTTCCAGCTTCTCTGCTGCTGCTCGTCTCAGCAGAGTGGAAATAAACCGGAGCTGATTGAAAGTGGGAACAAGACAAGGTTGTCTTTAAAGCGTTGATATCATCAAAAGGTAATATATACAGCAACATTATTTTAACCAATGTGAAACCACCAGAATAAATTCAAACATTTAACGTCTTTTTTTTAGTAGTTGTGTTAATAGCTTGTCCTTGCATAGACTGAGATGTACAGCTCTGGTAGATCACAGCTCTCCCAAAAGACTCACAGGAAATGAAATAAACAGATAAATGGAAATTGAGACAGCTACTGAGAAAGTGTGAGCAGGTGCAAGGCTGCCCACCGACACCGCTCGGGGAAAAACACGACACCGTTCTGACCTCTGTCTGAGACTGAGTGGGGACCAAAAGAATGAGGAGGGAGGTTCTGTCAGCCACAGTGACTCACTGTAAGAGAAAACATCATTTTTATTTTAAATATTTTCACAGAAGCTGTCTCCGAGCTGGTTTGAGCATTTATTATCGCCCACTACTGAAAAGCGGATGAGAATATTTTCGCCTGTGTATGACCATGTGTAGATCTGTTAGCAAAATATCTCATGAACCAGTGGGTGGATTTTAACAAAACTGACACAAAGTCATCGTTAGATGTACATCTCCAACTGTTTTGAGTTTAGAGTCAATGTGATTCAAGATGGCTGCCACAGCTAATCAATCTCAGCAAACAAAAATCTGCTATAACAGAGGTTGAGCTAAACTTAGGGGTGATAGTAGCTCAGAGTTATCCCCATCATATGCCTCAAACAATCAGATCACACACCATCTTTGGTTCAAATTTTGAAATCCAAGGCAGCGGATGATATGGATTCCTTCAAGAAATGAGTCAGTCACAAGTAATGAGTTTGTGCAACAAGGGATATTTAAAGAACTAAATATTTTACAGTCTTTTCCTGTCAATATGTATCTATTTCTTGCAAATTCAACAAAAACTGAGGTCAACGTTCCAAGGTTGCAATGCTTTCTGCTGTACGAATGCCTCTGATTGTTGATAAGGCCAAGCACTGTATCAGCTCACATCACATTCTGTAGAAACACCAGGAGGCGAAAGAGAAAAGTTATTAAACAATCATCTAGAGTAGAGGCAATAGAAAAGCCCAATCAAACAAACTCCCTCTCTCAAGAAGGGGAGAACTAGTAAAAAATATCCTCGTGAATAAGACACCCTTTCTACAAACGGAGGCACAAAATACGACTCAAAATGCTTTAGTATGTATGTATGTATGTATGTGGACACTGAAAGCCACAGAAAACACTTTTTTAATTTCAGGGGCTCTTCAGGACACTACCCCCACCACCCTTTAGTTCTAACACCACCGTCTCTGCTCACCACCTGCTGCATGGAGGCATTTTAGGACTACTGTTCTGGACTGAATCACCAACTTAAATGTCTTTTACTATCCAGCTGTCATAATCTATAGAAGAGGGGTTGATTGTCTCCTTCAGCTGTTGCCACACACTCAGTATCTGTGGTGAGTAATGAGGGTCTTTGCCCAGCTACATATTATGAGCAGCCGTCACCATTTAATTAGTGGACGCTGTAAGCAAAGTCTATAGGCTACCTGCAGGGGGAAACTCACATTTATATATCTTTATTATAATTTTTTATTGTTTTAATGAGACTAAAATAGATCAAAAGAAGGATGGGTCACTTCATGCCAGCTCATCTAAAATGTTTGGATTTATGGTTTCTGAAAACTACCAAAGTCCTTCAGCTCTACTCCAAAGCTTTCAATTTTTTATCAAAACATTTCTAAACAAGACTATTAAAGATAGCTGTGTTCTATATTATAATACAAAAAATAGTGTCTAAATAACATCCTCAGTCATTTTAAATAAATGTGTTTGTCTGTTGGCAAAATATCTTATGAACCAGGAAGCAGATTTTAATGAAACTAAGAAATTGATCGTTAGTTGCCCATCTACAACTGATTACCTTTTGGAGTCGGCCCAATTCAAGATGGCGAACACAGCTAATGAAAAATGACTAACTCAGTTTTACAAATATTGAATAGTACTGCTAATAGTACACATGAGATCTTTGTTTCAAAGTTCGGCATGCACGTCGACAGGTGATAGACATTTTCTTAAGAAATGTTACTTTTTACTTTCAAATTTGGATTGATATAACACACAGAAGCAAAGATTTATAGCAAGGATGTTAAAACAGAAGGACATTCAAATTTTACAATAGGTAGAAATGTTGAGGCTTTTTTTTCCCCTTCAGCCAATTAAATGACTCATCATTTTGTAGATAAATTTCAACCTCATCCAAAGAAATTAAGAATTCAGGTTACATAAGCAGTCAAATTTACTATTCTTAGTTCTAGATTTAAAAACCTGCTCAGAGTAGTACTTCAGTGTTTCGCAAGGTTTTACAAATTAGTAAGGGTCTGTTATTCTGTGCAGACCTTGTGGTTTTTCTCAGGCAGTACATGAAAATAAGAGTTATTTTTTCTCATGTTCAGCATCACCACCTTCAAATAACTGTACATGATATACTGGATATTCAGTGTCAGCTAAGTAAAACAAAGAGTACCATGGGCTCCAACAGTGTTTGTGTGTCCATGTTCAGGCGGCAGCGCTGAAACTTGGCTCGAGACAGGTGATATCACCAGGAGGGGCAGGTGTATTAGAGCATTGTCCATCTGGTCATAGTGGGCAAAACAGGTGCTACCTGTCAGCAGTTAGTAAGAAGTAGGTAGAGAGAAATGATTTCTCGAGTGCGATGGTACAGAGTCGGTTACGCATCACTGACATGCAAGGTTCATCTGTAACTCTTACTTACAAAAGTCACACACAAATAATCCAGAAATGGCCAAAATTATGCATACAGACTAAAATATATCTATATTTGGTTAACCATCTCTTAGGCCAAAGGCTTTTAGGATCAAATAAGGTTCTGGTTCTTGGCAAAGAGTTGATCAAGTTCATTTCAAGTGGTTTGTTTCCTGGCACAGACATGGCTTTTTGGGAAGACCATTCCAGAAGCTGAATGTTTGTTTGCCTCATCCAATCAGAAACCAGTTCTTTTGTTTGTTCGGGATCATTGTCCCTGTTGGAACACCAAACCAGGTTTCAGCCATCTAGCTGTTGATTTGATGTGAAGTTGAAGAATTTGGAGCTGTACACCAATCTTCATTATTCCATCCAATCTGCGCAGTGCACCAGCACCACAGTGTGATTCTACCCCCATTCTGCTTGATCGTTTATATGGTATTCTTAGGTTCGAAAACCTCATTTTGACACCTCCAAATATACCTTTTGCCACAGTAGCCAAACAGCTCAATGTATATATTTGAGCCTGTATGTATAATTCTAGAGAAAACACACAATTTATATGCATGAACCCAATTCCTGTCAATTATCGGATCTGTATGTTGGTATATTCATGCCGTCCTTAAAAAAGGAGGGTTAAAACCAATACTAAACCCCAAAATGAATATGCCATTCATGGCCATGATGAGTATGTAAACCATTGTAATGGGATTTCCTGGAGACAAGATTTTCCAAATTAGGCCCACTAATCTACACACATTTCACCACTGTTTTTATTAATCCGACAGATTTTCTCCATTATCCAGGCTGAGATAAGGGAAACACAGATAGTGAAGTGAGGGTCATCGGCCAAAACTAACCAGTGTTGAACAGCCAGCCAGAGCAAAACTAAACATTTAAAAAGAATAAGCAGAAGGATACCTTTTTCTTGTTGTTTACATGCAACAATAGCAACTTTCCTACAACCTTTTCCCGGTCTGGCTGTTAATCTGTGTAGCACCTCTTCACTAGGTGTGTGCTGATATGGCAACTTCTGGCCTTAAATTGATGCTGATAGCCATCACAGGTGCTAACAGATTTTATGTTGAACCACACTTAACCCGAGTTATTTTCTCACTACATTACATTGGAAATAGAAAGGAACAAATCTGTTTTACACAAAGCTGTGTAGCTACAAGTGAGTTTGCATCAGTATTTCATTGTTGGGACCTCACATCTTCCCAAGCTATTTCCAGAAGTGCTTTAAAAGGGTACTCGAGTCATGAATGGTGTCATGAATACATTTTGAGGGTCCCCCCCATTGCCAAATGCTTTGCAAAAGGTGTCGTCTCTGACTCTAGCAGCAGCGCTTGCTCTCAATTTATCTTCCAGGGGACCGAAACAGGCACAGTGCTATCAGTGTGTATCATTTCTGCTTCACATCCATCAGCAAGCTGCTGCGTGCTAACTGCCAGCGAGCGCCCTTTGAGAGCGTGCAAGCACTTCCCCTTCCACTTGTGTGCCGGGCGGCGGCACGGCAATTTGCCTCTGATTGTTTCACATTTTCCCCGAGCGGGTGGAAGTCTGGACACAGGCGACTGAAAAAGGTGGGGAGGAGATTCAACATGGAACAAACACTTCCACACAAACCCAGACTGAGTTGACCTTACACAGACCAAGTTAGAGGCCATGCACCAGGAGGCCATTTTTCACTGTTATTATGACCGGGCCTAGAGAGCTAGGTGCTAACTCCGCTGACCTCTGCAGCAAATCACCATTCCAGTGTTTGTATTTGATCTTGTAGTTTAGAACAAGAAACAAAAACACCTCAGCATTCCTACAATAACTCATCCATCTAGCCACAAATCAAATGTTCATTTACAGTGATGTGAAAAAGTATTTGTGCCTTTACAGATTTCTTTTGCTATGTCACATTTATAGGTTTCAGATCAAACAAATATTATGAGATAAAGGTAACCTGAGGAAATACAAAATGCAGTTTTTAAGTTGCTGCAAAACCCAAGAAAGCTTGAGCTGAAAATCACAAACTGATGGCCCAACGTTCCTCAAGATTTTCCGGCAGAGAGCAGAATTCCATGGTTCCATCAATTACAGCAAGCAAAGCAGCCCCAGATCATCACACTACTACCACCATGTTTGATTGTTGGATTGATATTTTTCTGAAATGCAGTGTTAATTTAAGATATAATTGGATGAAGACCTTCCAAAAGTCCCACTTTTGTCTCGTCAGTCCACAGAATATTGCCCCAAAAGTCTTTGGGAGCATAATTTCTTTTGGGGGGCAAATGTTTGACAGGCCTTTGTGTCCTTTTTGGTCAGCAGTGGTTTTGGCCCTAGAACACTCCCGTGGAGACCATTTTTGCCCTTCGTCTCTTGTGTTGAATCCTGAACTCTGACCTTAACTGGGCGCTTTAGATGATGTTCTGAATTCTCCTGGTACCTCCTGATGAGTCGTCTATGAGCTCTCAGGAGTCATTCTGGTCAGCCAGTAACTCCTGGGAAGGTTCACCACTGTTCCATGTTTTCTGCATTTGTGGATAAAGGCTATATTTAAGTGATTTCTTGATTGTATAGCTCTGGCAGTAATCAGGCCTGGTGTGACTAGTGAAATTCATGATTTACTCATGATTTATTAAGGGGGGGGGGGTACTTTTACAATGGGCCAGGTTTATTTGGATTTTTCTTTTAATAAATTAAATAATTTAAAACTATATTTTTAACTTACTCAGGTTATCTGTCTGATATTAACATTTGTTTGATGACCTGAAAGGTGTGACCCAAATAAAACGGACAAAATCTGTGAAGGGGCAAATACTTTTTTACAGCACTGTAGTCAATACCATCAGCATTACACACAAACAGGGCTCATCTTGAAGCCAAAATCCTACAATGAGACAACTAAAAGGCAGGCAATGTGCTCACAAAAAGTCCAGAAGGAGCTTGTAAGTGAAGGCCCAGTAACAACAGAACATCAGGCACGAGAACATAGTGAAAACTCAAAGAAGCTTTTCACTTAAACATTTATAATTTTGTTCCAAATTAAGAATGACACCAACTCTTTCAAAAATGACTCATGCTTAATACAAATTCAAGGGCCCTTGACAAAATAATAACTCCTGCAAGGAGTTGGCATATATTTTAGTAAAACTGAATAATGAATTCAGCAAGTTGAATAATTGAACTTCAGGTAATGATTTTTTTTCCCCTCTCGTAGCATGGAATATCACACATTTAATCATAGATGAGGTATAATGGTGTGTTATTGTGCCTTAGACACACCATTGTCTATATACAGACTTGTTTTTACAAAAGTAATCTACTTATTCATAGTAGGTGCAGCGATTCCCTATCAGAGGATTACACTGAAGCAAATAACACTCTGCATGAATCAGATGGGAGCTAAGGGTTGTTTCACTATCAAAGCTTTGGACAAGCGTCCACATGGAGCTAAATATAAGCCAGTGCCCAGTCTGGCCATGACTTCAAATGACCCCTATCACTGTAATAATAGCCGTGGAGTGAATTGTTAGCATGTTTGCTAAATTGAACAGAAAGCTTTTTTTTTTCTTTTTTTCAGCAGCGTTCCATTGTTGTTCCAAGAGTGGAGTTTGTTTCCCAGTAAACACAATCATTAGTTGCCAGGAGTTTAAATGATGCCATATGGGACGATATCTCTGAGTGTGTGCACGAGTCGCAGCATTCGGCTCAGCAAGACTCTTTTAAGTTGACAGCCAAATAAAGTTAAAGGCAGTTAGATAGCACGAGAGGAGCACTGCCAGAGGTCGAACCGCTTTGGATGATAATCTGTCTACTTTTAATCCCTCCCTCTCAGTTTTAAGCCACCTTAAATGGACCCAACTTAGGTTTTGCAAGAGTTATTTATATCAGGTACGTCCACAGGCGCTGTAAAGAAAGGATTCTAGGTTTGACCTGCTCAGTGACATCAAAGAACAGACTGGAACTCACTCATCCCTTTAGACTGGCCTAATAAAGACAAAGTCCTGTAAATGTCATCACTATTTCAGCATTAATGTGGGTCAAACCTTGAAGAAAAAATAAATAAAAAAGGTTAGCCCCAAATAAGGTTTCCTTGTTGTGTCTTCTGCGGTCATATTTTCTTACATAAATAAGACAGAGGCCACATAAGAGTCGTCAATCTAAGGGAAATAATTAGGATGTTAACACTGATGTTTGGTTTGAAGTCCCCCCCACCCCCCACCCCAACTCCTTTGGCCTACTTTAATTTCTGCTGAGATGCCAACAAGTTGAAGGAAAAAAAACAAAAAGAAAACAAGGCAAAACACCAAAAATCAAATAGTGTTAGTGGGCTCTCTTTGAAGTTTGACTTGGATCCATATTTTACTTTGGGTTCACTGTGCAGCTGGGGTGGAACTGCTGGGAAGAAGAAAAAAAGAAAGAAAACAAAAACAGGAAATATTCATTGGCAAGATATCGGACTTCAGAAATTCAAGTGCAATGGAATGAAATTACAACACAATTAGCATACTGTGGCTGTGTGGAAACATGGGTGGGATATTTTATGCTTTTTGTTCCTGCTCCCTTCAAAAAGATGTTTTTGTGATTTTCTTTGTCTTACAAGATAGGGAACTTGTGTTTTGAGCTGAAGGCCACACTAAATGTCAGCTGTCTTCCTTCCAAAAACTTCTCCCATGGCCGTTTCTGCACGAAGGTAACAACCTACAAAATACATTTCAAGAACGGACCTCTTTGTCACAATAGCAACTCTGCGTAAAGTGTCAAAATGGTGAGGCAATGTTACCACAATACAATTTAAACTAGCATTGACTGAAGAAATACATTGTTCGTCGCCTTACATGTCAAAGTTTGAAAGATTTCATGCGATCTGTTATCACAGTATTGCCTCTTTTACACGGGCCCTAATTCAGAAGTTCGGCTCTACTCGGCTCGTTTCGATAAAGAATGCATGGCGTCAACACCGGCCAGCTTGGTCGGTAGCAGAGGAACACCTCCTCGTGTTGCGGGGGGTGGGGCTACCAAAACTTAGCGCAAGTTGTGTAAACAACGAAAGCGCTATGGACAACGTTGGCCCTGTGTTGTTGCTGTTTGCTGTTGTGGAAGAAATGCTCTGGATGCCGCGATTGTTGCGCGGAGTAGGACAGCTGTTATCCGCCGGAGATTTCAGGCTTTACAGCGCCTTCAGCTGGGGGACAGACGGCAGAAACGTTGCAGGGTAAGCTAACGCTGTTGTTTATATTCCTACCTTCGCTCTTTATGCTTGCATCTGGTCACACCCACGATCAATGAGTGAACAGGAGCTAAGCTTGCGCCGCCCACGAAGCAGGGCCGGCACGGCTGGCCCGACTCCAAAGCATGAACCAAAGAAGCAGGGCCGACCTCAAAAAAATGCAGATGTAAACGCGCGCAAAGCAAGCCGAGTAGAGTGGAGCCGGGACCTTTAGGGCCCGTGTGAAAGGGGCATTTGTGTCGGGGAAGATTCACCTACTACCACTCAAAACTGTAGCTCATTATATGTAAAACTGAGTTTATAGCCATTTTTTAACCCCAATTTATATTTTTCTAACCCTAACAAAATAGTGTTGTCCTAAAGCTTTCTGGTGTTCAGATATCACAAAAGGCAACTAACAAAATAGTATCTAACATCGTGACAGTGGTGTCCTAAAAAGAATCGTGAACCAAACCAGGTAGCATCACTGATCAAGTTAATCAGGAAGTTTAGCGAAATCATGCTGTGACTGACCTGGTGCTTTGTCTTGCCACCTTGTATTTAAAAAGGTGTGAATAAATAACCTATATGGATGTAAAGAGCTTAAGGTATTAGTGAGAATCTAAACAATCCAACTTATAGTCTGATGACACTCCTGACTTCCTGACCAAGTGAATGCAGATAATCATCTGAGGGTTTTAATACCATATTTTTACAAGAACTTTAAATATGTAAAGCTTAAGTTTTTTCTCTTCATAACATGCACATGACCATAACAAGGCTGTTTGAACTGGTGTGCTGACTTGTGATGAAATAAAGTAATGAATGAGTAAACAAATTATAAAAATATATCCCTTAGTGTTATGTATAATCCAATCCTATTTTTTGATAATGACATTATTAGGGAAATCAAGTTCCTGTTTGGGTGCATCCTTGTTTGGGGCTTTTCTCACAGCACTCACACATTCTCATTGCACCAGACCACTAACATAGCTGTAACCCATGTACAATTAACCAAGCAATGACACTTGTGTTCATAGAATTCAGGTGAGAAGAGCTGCACAAACGGTTCTCAAAGTCTATTCCTCTTGAAGTAAAAAAATCCTAAAGGGAGACAAGCTCGGAAAACTCCTTTCAAACATATTAAGCGTGAAGGATAATCCATCCCATCCAGCAGTGGCTACAGAGCACACTACAGTTCATAAAAATCAGATAATTGAAAACCCCCAGTCTCACCTCGTTTCTTAGCACCATTCCTTTCAACCTCTGCCAGCAGAGTAACTGCAAGCCAGCAAATAAAAATCTCAGACGGCGATTAATTATTTATTTGCCCACTACTACCTCTTATTCCATTGTGGATTTTGCAGCTCATTAGACATGTCTGCCTTGGTACAGTAATTGGTCAAAAGGAGTGATAGATGACCACTATATATATGAGCTCATGAAATTCCTGAGCTCCAAAATATGAAGGTAGTTTTATGTGCAACTTTTTTTTAAACTTCAGGTAATGGGAGAGATTGCTTTAGGGGAGTTCTGCCAAAAGTTCCTCCAGGAGTATCAGGATTAAACCAGTGTCAGGGGTTGCCTTTATGAGAGACATATACAGCTTTCTATTTTTACAATTCAGCATCCAGGTTTTACTTCTCTCTTTACCCTTTTCACTGAGCCTATCTGGGGTCAATCATTTTCTGAGAAATAAAAGTCACAGAAAGAAACTTTGAGCACTTTTTCAAATGCATTTGAGTCCAGGGGCAAATAACATGCAGGTACAGAAAAACCATGATGGAAGAATTTTTTTTTTTTTTGTCGTATAAGAGAGAATCTACACAAAAACAAGCTATTTCCACATTCAGCTGAATAATGACTGCTTGCTGAGGAAATATTCACACATATTCATGGTGACGATACATATAGTGAAGGAAAATAAGCAGATGCAAAAGGTGCAAGCTCACACACCTTCACATGCACGCTCCGGGCGATGACACAAACAAGTACTTACTGTTCTGTTCGATCTATAAATTCCTCCCACTGAGCTGTAGGCGCTCCTGCCTCCACGTTCTCCTCTGTCATCGATCATGTCTCCACCCTCTTTGTCCCTCACCTCTCGTCCTCCAACATGAAACCAAGAGAGCCTCAGTATTTTTGTGGGTGTTTGAGAATGTTGTGACTTGTGATGGTTACTTTGCGACACAACCTCACCTATCCTACTGGTCTTACAAAGTTAACACTGTTAGCGCCCAAACTGAAATAACTTTAAGCCTCAATGTCTGTTCTTGAACGCCCAGTGAGAGAGGTCAAGCCTCCAATCCTCCCTTGCTTTAAAAGCGGTTGTTTTCACACTTCGACCGAAAAAATAAACCAAATGCCACAGGTCAGAACCCCATTGCCTTTGAGGGCTGCCAAGGGGGAAGTTTTTGTCCTGGATGAGGGACTTAAGAGCAGGGCAAACCCACAAAAGACTCAGACCATCCGTCTTCTTAATAGCTCTGTCAAATTTCATAATAGATTTTAATTCAGCTATGTGCCACGCATGGGGAATATAAAGCAATTTAACATTGGCCCAAACAGGAGGATTTGCCCTGAGTCAACAGATAATAGCTTCAATTAAAAGGTAAGAGGGCAGCTGTTCACATGACTCAGCATCCAACCTACAGACAACTTTGTGCTTATACAACCCAAGTTAGAAAAGTTGTAGACCAGTTAGGTGAAAATGAACAAACTGCAAATAGCTACTATTTCAAGTACAACAAATATAACATACATTGCAATGATTAAGTGTGTCATTGAAATAGCTTCTAACTTCCACTACTTATACTTAATATGACATTAAACCCCAACATTCAATGACAGAATCCATGTCACCCACTGCCTTTCATACCTTTTTGGTCAAAACCTTGTAAATGACACCGCTGAATCTTGTGCGATATTGTGAAATGTGTTCACAAATATGACTAAGATACTACCACACCAGAACTGACTCAGTATCAACCATACAACCATTTTTGTATGACTTAGCTGTGGCAGTCATCTCGACTTGGGTTGACTAAAGGTTAATCAGGTTTAGATGTAAAATTTGTTAATTTCGTTAAGATCTATCCAGTGGTTCATGAGATATTTTACTGACAGACAGGGTTGACAGCAACAGTTTGTCAACGTTTTAAGCTAAGATTACGCCGTGTATAGTGCTCGAAGCATGTGTTGGGGATGATGCTTAACTACTACCACATCCATTTTAGCTCAGAGTTAAATGGCTGAATTACAGCCATTTTGGCTTCTTCTAAGGTCAGTTGGCTGGGGTAGCCATTTTGAATTGGATTGACTCTCAATTATATTAAATTTGTTGTAAACGTACACTGAATGACTGCTTTTAGAGTTTAAAAACAAAAACCCGTCCAACGGTTCATGAAATATTTTGCTAACATAATTGGCTTTAACAGTTAATGGCAGAGTTTTTTTTAAACAGATTTTGCAAAGTCAGTGCTTGGAGTATGTGTTGACTCTCAGCTCATACAGGACCAGATTGTAGCTCAATATCTGTTAAATTATCTTATTTATAGCCATTGTTGCATTAGATAAGGTTGATGAGCTGTGGCAGCCATCTTGAATCAGGGTAACTAAAAACTCCATTTACATCTGTTCAGCAGTTTAGATTTTTTGCTAACAGACTGGTGGTTCACAGAAAAGTTATTAGTTCACTCAAGTACTGTGAAATGATTTAAACTCAATTCCTTTTATCACAGCATCACTCCCCTCCATGGCCCCGCCCCACCCCTATGATGTCTGTTGCCCTTTTACCAGTATTTGTAGTTCTGGTGAAGAAATATTAAATCCTGTATCTCAATCTCAACCTCTGATTGGCTCATTTGTTTGTCAAACATCCTCTGAGTGTTTCTGAAACCAGAGGACTCCAGTAGCACATTCACATATAGCGTCATCCGAAAACTCCAGCCAAGAGCTTGTTTTTCCTGCGTGCACTGAAGCCACCTTCCCACTCAAATTCTCAAGATCAATGTGCTCCGAGAAAGAGGTGAGAATAAATACTGGAAACAAGGACAATAGCAGTGAAATGCTTCGACTCGAAGGATCTTTAGAGTTTGTGTGGAGCTGCACCAGTGGGGCTGAGATGGATATAAATCCATTTAGAGATTTTAAATCAAACACAATACACCCACAACACTGCAGTTAAAAGGCTATTATCAAACCACCAACTGGATCTGAAGGAATTTATTGAAAATTTGATACATATCCACAGCAGAATGGGGTTTGTATCATTTTCCCCACCTTACAGTGACTTTGTTTTTTTTTTAAACTTTAACTTTACTCCAAGTTTTTGACTCCGTTTGCTGGAAACGAGCTGGCTGCTTGGCTTGCTCCCTATACTCTGGCTGGCTGAGTTGCTTACTCACCTCTGCCTTCAGGCTCTATACCAGCCAGTCGGCCGGCCGACCGGCCAGCTCTGTTGACAAATTGATATCTGATCTGTCCTGCAATTGGCGCAGACAGAGACTATTCCTGTGTTTCAGCTGCCTGCTGCCAAGTCCAAACAGCTGAGAGATTAGTTACACAAATTCTCAGGCTGAAATGGTATTGTTCATTGACTGGGCAAGACGAGCGCACCAAATTAGAATAATGGAAGACAAGTCTGAAGTGGGGAGTTTTTTGGGGATAAAGGACATGATTGGCCATGTGCATGTTGTAAAAAGATGTCGGTGAAACGTCTTGAGTAACTCTGCAAGACAGTGTCCACATGCTGCAGCCAGCTGGGAGGTGGAATGCAATAAATGTGGCAATGCTGCTATTCTGGGTGCTTTCTCCCAGTGCGTGTCATCCACATAGCTCTAAAGGTTCGGCTATTTCAAGGGGAATCCAGATTCCTGGCATTAGTTTTTTGTGTCTCGTGTGTGGATATTTTTTTCACGCAGGTCAAACGAGTGAGGTTTAAGGTCACCGAGTCACATAAAACCTAAACAGAAGCCCGCAACGCTGAAAAATATTGTTAAGTATTTTATCAAACTGCGGAGGTCAAGAATAAAACTTCTAATAAATAAGTCATAAAATATAAAACAGACTAGCATGGAATAATATATAAGAAATGTTTTAGAAAATATTTCATATAAATTTTGGGATATCTTGAGAGATTGACAACTAGTTTAATGATTGTTTTTTTTTTAAATTCACTTAACAGAATGGTATGACTATTTTCGTAGATAATTATGAACAAAAACTCCTTTTTGCAGATCATAAATACCAAAGCCTACCATGCAAAGGTCTAGAATTAACATGAACTTTATGCCCTTTGGCATCAACTTGATACATACTTCATTTAGAGCGAGTTCTATGCATTTTTCATAAGAATCAAAGCTACAAAAAAACAAAACAAAAAATAAAAGGTAATTGCCTTCAGACCAAAAATAAAAATCAGCTCCTGCTGTAAGTCTGGATGCTCATGATTTCTATATCTGTGTATACAAACCCTTTGGATGTACTCGTATTTACACATTGTTGGACCACCTGCACCACAGCATTCAACTCAGGGGCCTACAGTTTTGTCTACGAACTAAATGGTGAAGACAATGCACTGATTTTTCAATTATCTATTGAAAAGAAGCATTTTGTAAAGACTGAGCTTTCACACAGAATTTGATGCAGATTTTGTTTTTTGATAAGCTTAATTACCGAACAGATCGTATAAATTAAATAAAGGCACATGTGCAATGATTAGCAACTTTACACAGCAAAATCTGAAGACTTTAACCAGTAAATATCAGCGCACTAACAGCCATTAGTTGTATTCTACACTCTGAATTTAACATCAGCACTGTGTTTAATTAGGCTAATATGATGTGACGTAAGGCTGCTCAGACTCAAGTCCCTTAACACAACACTTTATAGATTATGGTGACCACAGTGGGTCCAAAAACAGAACTCAGAAATCAGAACTAACAAACCCCAAGAGAAACTCCTCCATAAGTCATGTAAATTACTGTAATTAATAAATCCCGATAAAACTGACTTTTTTTGTACGTAGAAGGATTTTGATAAACTACAGCCAAAAACTAAAATAAAAACCTAAAAGAGTTCAATCTTTAGAATATCCCCAGGGATCACAGTTTAATAATCATTAAATAAGTTTTTTTTTAATTTTTAAAAATATCAAGACATCTGCTCCACCGCTTACGTGGGGTCTAGTCATTTCAGTAGGAAGGTCTACAGCTTGGCTCAGGACGGGTTGTGTTCAGAATAAAGTATGCTGATGAAAAGGGTCCAGATCACCTTAATGTTTTCCTCTTATATTACCTCCAAAGTGGTCTGAGGGAAAACATTTTCAATTCATTTTGAGATATCGGATCGTATTCAAATAGCCTAAAACGGTTTTAAATAACAGGTCCATACAACCTCTGAATGCACCAAGTCTGCACAGGAGTTTGATGGTAAGCTGGGTTTAAGGATTTCTAGTAGTGATGGACCAAATAAGGATCACTAAGCTGAGTTAATTTGTCATGTATTGAAAATGGCATGGGGGAGACTTCTGTCACACTTAATGCTCCAAGTCAATGAAGCGGATTTCCACTCCTCTTTAGGTTCCATGAAGGCCGCTTTTTTTAAGCCCGTCTATGCGGGACATGACCAGCTCGGTCAGTGATTTATGAAGATCAGAGGCAGCTTAAACAAAAATTGGTCTTTAAGCAATTTTGCTGAACTGTATTGTCTTACAAACGTACTGTCGTTTGTTTCTGCAACCACTGAGGGACTTGGCGGACCCTAGTTGGCAAGAAGCATGATGAAATTTACCTCACACAGACTTCGTGGTCACAGAGAATGCAGAAAGCATCACAAGCCATGTTTCCAACTTAAGACTGCATCATTTTCTTGAGGTGACAGGAAAAAAAACATCAAGCTTAAAGAAGAAATTGTTCTTAGTTATGTTTTTACTCAATTCTGCAAGTGTGGAGTTGGGCTTTACAGTGAGAAGATGTTTTTTCCCTCAATAGATCAAAAAGGAAAGTCAATAAAAAGTTCTTTGCCTTTTCAAAAATGTAAAATCCAATAAATTTCATTTTTACTGACAATGTAAGTACAGGTTTTAAATTTATATCAAGTTAAATGTTTGCTTCAAACAACAAGAATTCTTAGAAATAAGTAGGAACGTGACAAAACAAACATTACATTTTTTTGCAGTGTACTGTAAAGGTGATCTTTCCAGTCCATCACCCTTCCAACAGTCTAAAAATATCCCTAATCCGGTTACTGTCGCACACGTACACAGAAAAACCTCACTGTGGAAACCACCACAAACATTCCCTTGAAGGCATTCGCGTCACTCTCCTCCTCGCACCTTTCCTGTAATCCACGTTGCCCTATTTTCAAGCCACAATCTCCCCCCCCCCACACCATCACCGGGCGGCACTTCCCACACTGGTCCCATCTGTCAGATTGAAATCTGATAGACTATGAGTGGCATGTAGTCTCATTTCGGTCTCCAGAGTTGACCTGCAGTCTTTTCACACGGTTGGTTTCTGCAAATGCCAGAACATTTTACTGCTGTCGAGTCTGACTTTATGGGAGATATTAAACTTTAATAAGCAACATACCTGAAATGTTTCTGCTGGTGCTTCAAAAGCTCAAAAGTAATTACGGTTTTTAAAGCAAAACTCCTAAGATGACTCAAAGGTTATAAGTGCCATTTTTCAAAAATTCAAACGATTTGCAAAAGTATATGTTCGCTATTTTGAAAGTAAAACTAGCATTTCTTGAAGGAAAGCATATTGCTTACCACATTGAATGCCAAATATTTTAAAAAAACATCACACATAATCTGTTGGTACTTAAACTATGTGTTGTGAATGACTCTCAGTTACTACCACACCAATTTTAGGGTAAATGCCTGTCAATTTACCAATGTTTTAGCCTTTTTTGTGTTGGGTAATGCTGATTACCCGTGGAAGACATTTTAAATCAGGTTGACTCCAAACATCATGAAGTTGTAGATGTATATCTGATAATTACTTTCAGTGTTTCATTAAAATCTATCCACTAATTCATGAGATATTTTACGATCAGACAAAAGCATAGACAATTACATGATCGCCCACTGCTAATGTCTGCAGGTGTTAAAAACCCTTCAGAGCCTGATGTCCAACATATTGCACCTGTAAACTACATCTCAAAGCAGAATCAAAACTTCTGAAATCTTGTGCGCTAGATGGAAGAGGAGCCCAATAAAAAAAGTTCAAGTTCTATCAAACAAACCACCAGGTTACTATTGAACTTCAAGGACTTGAATGAAAAGAAGAAAAAGAAATCAAGATAAGGACCCGACAGAAATACACTAGCGGAAGGCTGTGTTCTCTGTGACACGGGAGAAGGCGAAGCATCGATCGTTAAGTTCACGCAAACATGTGTCGAACATTTACTAGACCTTGAACGGGGCCCCAGGTCCACGACAGGCAATTCCATTACTCACAGTCAAGGTCAGGGGTCAGCGAGCGATCAATATGTGGAGGATTGAGGCAGAGGGGTAGGAACTGGGATGAAAAGAACCCACCATGCTCTGCGGTTGTGACCCTCCCACAAAAGAGAAAAACAAATGTGCTTTTAACAGGAAGCAGGGAACACTCATGGAGAAGGAACATTATTCAGGCTGACAGCAGCTGAACTCGTACTCACAGAAATGTTACATCCGTGAAACCCTGCATTACTTTTCTTCTGATGTACAAACACAAACATAAACCAGAACGTCTCGTTTCAGTACCACTGTTCAGTTTGAGCTGTTTTAATTTACCAGTCTAAGCCCAAAGCAATCTTGCAGAGAAGATGTTGACAATTAATGTTTTTAATTAGAGACCTGGAATTCCTTAAAGGTACTCAGTGCAAAATATGAAATCAATCATCAAAAGGCTCATCCTGAAGTACATCATATGGTGCAGTTTGAAAGTTTACACAACTTGTTCTATGAATATATTGAATGCAATCCTGAAATGCAGGTATACAATCAATGTAAACAAAGCACATTACTGAAACCAACAAAGACCACGTGGAAGCCTTAGTGACCTAACTTTGGCCACCCACAGACAATTTGTCTGTTTGGTTTTGGCTAAAAAAAAACAATAGTGCATCACTTTTATGCATGTCTAGATTTAAGAAAAGAAAAGTTATTGTGATTTACTGGTTAGAATCTGCACACATTCCTACCTGTGCAACCCTTTATTTGATGCTTGCTGTGAACACTGTTCAGAGTTATCCGTATTTTCTTCTTTAAAACGTAAGAATTTCTATCAACCTTTTTAAGTGATAGTAACAGATTGCTGAGCTAATGGGTAGCTGCCATGTTGCCGCCGTCTTAAAACATTTCCAATCTCCGAAATTACCAAGTGGTTTACGGCAAAGAAAACTCAACTTCCACATCAGAATTAATTTTGTATTGCTCTACTATTTACATTGAATTCTGTGGTCATTACCAAGCACAAATGGCAGCAGCAGTAGTCATCTGTAGCACTTCCTTTACAGCCTGGGGCACTTCCTGTAGGATTATTAGAATATATCTGCTAGAGTAACTAATGTAAAACTGTTGTTGGTGCAAATGTTTTTAAATAGAATTCACATTCACTGCTATATATTTTGAAAATGGATATATTTTAAGATGGCAGGATGTTGGGTTTCCTGAAAAAAACTATTAAAAAAACAACCATTGCATTGTGAGAAACATTAAAAGTGTGTAGTGTCAAGGGTAAAGGGTACAGTAAAATATCTTTTAAAAGTCTTAGCATGCACTCAGATGTTGTGAATGCTGATTGTTTAAAATGTCACAAAATCAGCCCAACTAATCAAACGACCATGGTGCCAAAACAATTATTTGCTTAACCACAATCTGTGGCTGCTTAAATCCATTTAAAGGACTGAACAACAACTAAAAGAAAAACACAATAAAAGCCTCTTTGCAAAGCAGGCCCACTAATCAAACACAAAACTGCAGTTTACAACATGACTGAGCACGATCCTCATTCTTTGAGTAATTGTTACCAGTGTGGAAAGGAGCAAGTATTGGCTGCCAAGAGTCACTATCTGTAATCAACAGGACAAGAAGCTGCACTAAAGTCAAATTTTAATCTCTCCTTTGGTGTGAAGCTATTGTGGGATGCAAGATAAATGTCTGAATGCATCGTCTGAGTGATCGGTCTGTCAGAGTCACAATTCTGCTATTGCATAAGCCAATAAATCATTTTAAGTAACCAAGAGCTGTGACAGAATTAGCGGTTCACCACAAAACAAACAGAGTAATAATTAGTCATTTCACCCAGACAAAACTCTTAAGACACAAAGAAAATAGAGAACAAACCAGCAATATGCTATCAGTCTTGCATAACACATCACCTCCTGTACAGTGTGCATTCACAAGAACAAAGTTGTAGTTTGAGCATCTTTGATCGACTCTTTAGAGTTTTTCTTTGTCCCGTAAAACAATTCACAAAAAACATTTTAAGTGGTGCTGGTGGTGTGAGGTTTTTAACAAATGAGGCTTGTAAAAAGTTTGAATTTCAGAAGAACCGTGGCAGAATGGCAGCTGGAATGTGAAGGTTGAAATTAGGCTGACTAGTTGTACGACCAGCTCTGCTCTTTTTGTTGGGAATCAACGCCAAAAAGACCTGGTTTATGGGCGCCACCTTGTTGCATTTTTAAAATCAAAGCCTGTGCACCAGGGTCTTAAATCCCGTCTACTCCCTTGCACACAACCATGGAGTCACATGACCTTCCATCAAAGCATGAAATTATGTCTAAACTCATTACAAAAATAAATACTTGATCATACAGCAACAAGGTAAGAAGTACAGAAATCAACAAGAGATCTATTTTTTACCAAGATCAATGTCTTGATCATTAACGTAAAGGAGGCGGGACTTAAAAGTTGGACTTGAACCAGCTTACAAGGATGTTGGTTCCCTTTTGGCTTCAACTTCAAGATTCTCTTCAGATGTCTAGTAATTTAATAACAGTCCGTTTCCTACTTTATGCAGGACGAGACAACATTTCCTACCATTTGCCAAATATCCAAAGACCGAAGAAAGTGGTGAAGGCTCATCATAGAAACTGTAATTGATTCATACCAAACTGAGCACCATTTTGCTGCCTTTAGTTCTGCCCAGCTGTGGAAATTAATAAAAACCAAGTGGGCACAAGAAAACTGAATGTTTCTGTTGACTAAATACTGAAGAGGAGGAGAAACTGTGGCTGCAATACCACCTGAGAAACCGCATGGAGAGGGACCAGTGCTTTGTGGAGTTGAAGTAAAACGGTAACCAAAACTGCGTCAAACTTAAGTTTTAAAGAGTTCATTCATGCATTCAGGGAGAGGAATTTATTGAAGGCTCTACGCTTTAAACAGAAAGTATGATGATATAATGGGCCTCCTGTGTTGGATTTTAATATAGTGTTTGTGCCATTTTGTTGCTTTATAATAAACTTTGTAACCTACAAATTTTTTGAATTTGTGTTTGTCTGCCTTTTCTGACTCCTTTTAATTAGCATTTAGATTTTTCTGTGTAATTTTTGTTTACAGATTTTAAATCAAGTGCTATGAAAGGATTTGGGTTAGGACATTGAAATGAAATATATAAAGCAACAATAAATGCTGCTTTGGTTTAATATATGTTCTGTAAGAAAATATTTTCATATCTGTGGGTGGAGGTGTCAAAAAGGTTGATTGTAGTACAAGAAAAAGCACAGAGTTAAACTATTTAATGATGAACTAATATTAACATTAAAATCAAAGTATATGTTCATTATTTAACCTGACTTACACTTTTAAAAGAACCAGTTAAACGTGAAAACTGAAACCACTTGATAATAATTTTCTGCCTCGGGTACAATTTGGTCAGATTCATTGTTGATAAAAAAAATACTATAATTTCTTTTTTAGTTGGATTATAATTGGATTGGATTATAGTTTATAACATGCAAATCATGCAGAGTACTTTAAGTTAGAGGTCTACATTTTGACAAGCTTTAAGCATTAAACATGCAGGTTTGTATCTGATCAATATCTGGAACGAATGTGCAAATAAAATAAATTTGATTAAAAAAATTCAAGGTTTCATTCTAAAAAAAATAACATAGAATAAGTTATTTGAAGTCTGTGGAGTTTAAATGTGGAAGTAAACCATCTGTATTCATGTGTGAAAGGACAAGTGTTCTGACACCCAGCTCACTTCGGCCCGATCCGGAGCATTTTTGGTTGAGCAATTCTTCACCTCTCATCTGATGAAACGTTACGTTGGCTGGCATGTGCGTCCCCCGGAAACAATCATCATAATATATTTACACATTTGCACAGAGCGGTTATAATAAATTACACATTTGCGATGATACGCTCCGATGCTTTGTGTTTACAACAAATAGACTCGAGCGTCGTGATGGAATATGAACAACGAGCGTCTCCTTTTTCCATTTCCATTGAAGGGCGTCTCAGTTTTTTAATGAAGTGCAGGCCATAATGAATGAGGAGTCAATGAGGCGTAGAATGGGCTTCACCATCACTCAACTGCCTCCCCCCCGCCTTTCTTTTGGGTCGTGGTGGTCGTGTTCGTTGCACCCTCATCTCATTTCCGTGCATATGAACCTCTATGAACCAAACTTTACATTTCAGCGTTAAAATGAAAAGCTTCCACATATAAAGGCCAGGTTTATCAACAATAAACTGGCAGCCAAAAACTCACATTCAACCATTCATTCCGAAACTACACACAGTATATACTTATGTACCAACATAAAATCTCTCAAATTGTAAAGATTTTCATCACAAAAAGTTTATTTTGCACAACAACTCCAGTAATGAGGACTTTGCTCTGGTATACATTGGTGAAGAAGCTGCCGAGCTGAAAAGTCCTTGATTTACTCATTCCAACCCTCACCTCTAGTCATAAGAAATAGATTATGACCAAAATAACGAGATCTCAGATACAAGAAATGAGCTTCTTCTGTAGAGTGGCCAGAATCAGCTTTAGAGATGCAGAGGTTCAAACAGGGAACCGTCTGGCCTGAAAAAGCCTCATGTTTGGGACCTCTTAGGGTATCTCACTGCGCTGCAACATTTGTAGACTAGTTGGCAACTCAAAATTGCAAGAAAGTTGTTGCCCAACTTCAGCCACATTTTATCCACCTCAACCCAACTTTTGTACCCACCTTGGCAGCTGGCCCACATTTATGATTTGGCCTGGCATTCCTTGTAGGAAATGCTCCTTTCATGTCAGAATGTCCAGCTCATAACATATGTCGAGAAATGACTGAGCCATTTTGGTCAAATCTCAAAAACAACATTATGCACAAGGTCATATCGCAAAATGCCATACTCAGAACATATGTTAAGGACTACTCAGCTACTACCACACCAAATTTTAGCTCAATATCCGCAAAAACTGACTGAACCATTTTTGTGTTGGCCAAGGTCACTTAGCTATGGCAGCCATCTTGGAAGGGGGTCAACACATCCAATGATTATTCAAGAGTTCCATTAAAATCCATCTACTGGTTCATGAGATATTTTGCTAATATTACAGCCAAGCACACACAAGCTAAAATGTTGCTTTTTTGGCAGCAGACAAAAATAAAAATCACTCCTAGTATTTCTCCCCCCCGCCTTGTGGCAGAAACTTGATCTGATTACCATAACGTTTTCTTGTAATTCAATCATAATGTTAAATGACTAGAATACAATTTGGCATGAAGTGAACAAGAAATTGAAAAAGCTTTAATGTTTTCCTCCATTATTTACCTTCTGAGTATAAGAGATGGCACCTGGTTGAGAAATGGCTTGTTATCATTCCAGCATAACTGCCTAAATGAAGATAAATTTCTGCCATGACAGCAGCGCAGATGCACAGCAGACTCGTGTCACTTTAATTTCATACACAACTGCTCATTTAAAGTTACTGCCTGGACTTTCAGAAGTCAGCTTTCGGTGTCACTGCATATGAAATAAAGCTTACTTTAAAGAATACCAGGCACAGATTAAAAAGACGACAGCAGGGTGCAAAAAGAAAAATCTTGTGCCTATCTTGGTTTCCGGTTCAGGCTTCAAAGTGAAACGTGTCGCAGTGAGAAGAAGAGTTATCAGACATTCACAGAGAGCAAATTTCGCCTGACTCGTCGTCTCCTGCCCTCTCCATCTCCCCAAACCATCTCTCATCCCGTTCCCATGGGTCATTTTGTCTAATCTGGATTCCCACTGTCTTCTACATTACTGACAGTGCATCAATCACGGTTAAACACATGCCCTTTACCAGGCCTGCTGTCAGCTGATGGAGTGTGTGTAGAGAGCTGCCTGGGGTTCCCCAACCACATCCTCACCCCTCCTTAATCCCTCGAAAATGGCTGCATTGCTATGGAAATATTATGCTTCTCTGCACTGTGGGATAGCACTGTGCAACGAGCTGAGGATTAGCATACATTTCAATTGCTCTCTTGTTTGAAATACAACAGCGGGTGAACATGAGGGCAAATCTCCACTTCTGCCAACAACTGCTATTTCTAAGAAAGGACGCAATGATCTTTGAGTGTGGGGGACAATACAGAGAGGCGTGGCTGAAATTCAAGTATTAAGATGAGATGATGTAATCGCATTTGAGCTCGTCTCACGCTGTACGATGTTTGGCCGTCGTAAAACAACCGGTACGCGCCACACTGTGCGAGAGGGAGGTTCTGAAATCCTAATAGTAACCAGTGTCACCGAGCAGGATTCAAGATTTAATAGGTGCCAAATACAAAGATACAACAGATTTTGTTTGTGTTGCCACTTTCATATATTCAAACAATAAATAGAGGAGGATAAAGAGACAACTGTGGACATGCTCATAGATGGAGAGTAAAGAAAATTTGTGACACTGCCTGATATTTGTCGTACTTGGTTGTCAAAGTGGTGAAAGGGCTGTCGGTGAGCTTATTACGTTGAACGACCACAGACCATCAATTTAAGCTCACAACTAAACATTTTTTACCATTTGTTGGGATTTGATCACATTTGACTGTCAAAGACAGATAAAAATCACAGTATGAACCCAGCTTTTCGGAGATACCCCAACTCCTCCAACCTCAAAACACCTCCAACCTCAAAATCCAATATGGCTGCCAAGTGGCGACAGCTGCAGTAACAAACTTATTTTCTGTTTCTGTCAGGTTTCTTTTCCTCCACAAATCAGTTAGTTATTACTACGGCACCTCTATTAAAAAAAAACGTGTTTCTCAAGCTTTTATTGCTAATAGCATGCTGGTTACTGGGCGCAACACTGAGAAAATTTCACTGGTTTTCCAACTTGTAACTCAAACATAATTCATTTGGTTCTGACTTCAATCCCAAATCAGAGTTCCACCTTTTGAAGTACATGGAAAACCCTGCATTATGCACACCAGGTTTCCCAACCAACAGAAGGAAATTAGCTACAGCTTTGAGCTTTGTAAAGCTGCTTTTTGGATAAATGATATGCTCTAATCTCTACATGTTTCCTCACACAATAAGTGGAAAACTCAATCTACACAGAAGACTGATTCTTTGTTTAAAAGGTAGAGAAATGCAGAGAGATAATGTCTGTAGAGAGACATTATCTGTAATCTCAATCTTTTAGGTTTCAGATCACTCACAGCTACAACTACACCAATTTTTAGCTTAATTCCTGTCAAATTTTCAATTATGGTCATTTTGTGGTCGCCAAGGTCAATTAGTTAATTGACCAAGGTTAATTAGCCAAAGCTAATTGAATTCAGTTTCATTCAAATCTGTCCAGTGCTTCATGAGATATTTTGATAGACAATAGATTCATAAAATGTAAAAAAACTGAAATATGTGAAACAAGCTAAGCCACCTTAACATATTGCACGCTGGTGATGCATAATGTGTGAAAGCTGCGTGGTGGAAACAAGGAAACAAAGACAACTGCTAGCGCCGTGAAAAAAACGTCAACAAAAGTGCTATTTTAACAACTTGAACAGTTTACACCAAACAGTGTCGTTCAGGGTTAAAAGTCTTGTTCATTTCTCACATTTTCACTGAATTAGAAATAAACTCCATTTTACCACTTAATTTGATGTCAAAAGAGCTCGCTTTCTTAATTTTTACTAATCAGATTTTTATCACAGCTTTGTTTACACCTGTTGAAGGGAATTTCATCTTTTTGTCACCAGTTTTTCAACAGTAGCACTAAATGTGCAGTCAGTGCACAGGATTCTACTTTGATGTATGCGCTGAAAATTGTGAAAAACATTTAGCCATTCATTACATTCAGATCTGTCACTATGAAATAATCAGTGCAGGCAAAAACAGGTGTCTCTTCCCCCACAGCAGGTGTTAATTATCAAACGGCAGGTGTTTGTTGCACAGTGACGGCCAGTGAGCATTGTTTGTGGCAATCTGCCGCGGCAGAGGGGAGTTTCTGGAACATAATGAAGATGTGAATGCGCTAGAATAGCAATAAATACAGTTGACAAAGATAGATGGGTGGCAATTTGTCATATGTGTTATAATCCTATATGAAACATGGCCAATAAAGAAAGAAATAACTTGAAAAACAGCTCCAGCATACAGTCCCGGGGCAGCAGGTGAAAACATCTGCTAAATGAAGCAAAAATCTCCCTTTAATTGAGCATACTATAAGATCCCTCATTAACAATTTAGACTAAACCCACATCAGGGCAGATTTTACGACTTTAATTCATTTGCATTCGGCTGAATAAAGAAAAGACCGCTTGAGCTATTGTGCTTAATGTGGTGGTGACCTTAAGAAAAGATAATAAGAACAAATCACATTAACGTAAACAGTCACTGCTGCCAATGTTTACAAGAGCACGGATAATCAGAAAGCGCAACGTAATGGCCTTGGAAGATATGCACTGTATGAGTCAGTGGGTTTTCATATGGGACATAATAGAGTGTAAAGGTACAAAGGCACCGAAAGACTGAATCTGAACGTAAACATAATTAGCATGGCGAGCGCCGCGGCTACTGGAGCTTATTTATCTGCAGAAGACGATGACCCGCTACCTATGGAATGAGTTTACCTTGAGTAGCAAGTTTGTACGTGGAATACAAACAAGACAAAAAGTGCACAAAGTTTTTAGTTTTTATTTTAAGGAGGCAAAAAATCAACGTAGAGATGAAAGCTTGGTGGTGGGGGTAGTTTCAGTCTAAGACTCAAGATAATAAATGAAGGAACCAAAGTTAATTTTCTGTCAACACTAATGCTTTTTTAAAACAGGCACAGCACCTCTTGAAGGAATGCATATCGCCCGACGCCTTTCATCCCAGAGTTTTAGTCCAAACTTTAGTCCAATATTTCAACAACAGACTGAATTAGAGCCATTTTTGCACTTTTCAAACATGACCGTGACAGCCATCTTGAACAGGTCTGGCTTCAAATGTTCTGTTACAGATACATCTAATGACTATTTCCAAATGTATTGTTGAAACCCATCCAGAGATATTCATGAGATATTTTGCTAACAGACAAAGTTGAATCCAAACAGTTATGGTAAAATTTTAAACAAAGGTCCTGAGCAGTGTGATCCCCATCATCTAATCTGAGTGCTATCAGTGTCAGTTACTACCGCATCATATTTTAGATAAAATTGACTCAGTCTATGATTTTTGTGTTGGTTTTTTTAAGCTGAGTTGGCTTTGTCAGCCATCTTGTTGTAGATTTACATCCAATGATTACTTTCTGTAAGTTTCATTAAAACTTGTCCGGTGGTTCATGAGATATTCTGGCAAATACTTCATCGCTCTGCCTTCACCTTTCAGCAGCGGATGACTTATTTTGCACTTGCTGTTTCTTTTTACTTCCACTTTATTATGAAGTAAGCTACTTAAAAGCTACTTTATTAGGATAAGGAAATTGTCATGTCTCTCCCTAAAATATGCTACATTCTATCGAATCTAGGAAGAACAAACTTGACCTAATCGTGTTCCAGTTGCAAGTTACAATAATGGTAGGATTTGCTAATTATGCTCAGGAACCAGGCTAACAACTATTAGCAATACAAGTCAGAGCTGCATTTCTCTGGATTTTCTGCTTTCAAACACTGTGGCAACCTGTTGGACAGAACTCTGTGTGACTCATTTACTGACATTCAAACTGACAGAAGATAAAGAGTTTATGACTGCAGCCATCACAACTTTCCTCGACCGAGTCAACCATGTTGGATTTCGAGGGTGGGGCTGAAGTTGAATTTAGAATTCGATATTCAATGCGCGTTTCAGTTGATGTTTTCCAAAATTCTTACCTTCACATGGATCACACCGATAAACCCTTTCACACTTTCTGCAGCAAGTCGAAAGACAACCCCAGATTGCTGGGATAATGAGTCACATCCAGATTTCAAATGAAATGAACCAAATTACAGGCACAACAGAAACCTTCAAATTGGAACTTTGAAAGTTTTGCCGACTTCCACAAACTATTTCTGTATGTATACATTTGGGGTTTTTGTGTTATTTTAGATGCAATTTGGGTGAAAGTGTTACTTTTCTCTTTTACAGTTTTAACATTTTCTTATGAACACACAGCCACATTTGTAATATAGCCAAAGATTAGGAGAGTAAATATATGGTATTTAAAAATAAAAATGAATCAGAACCAGCCCAGAAAACTGCATCCTGGTCCATTTCTTTTTTCATGTTTTATAGATAGACATGAAATAAACATTCATGCATTTTGTAAGAGCCACAGCAACACGTTCATATTTATACATTTCACTAGAAGACCAATTCCCTGACCTTGCTGCCTTTACATTTTGACTAAAAAGATTAATTAAAAGAACATGGTCAAAAGCAGACTGCTTATGTTTTAGGAACATCACTGCTCAGCATGTTTGTCCTTGATTTGTATATGCTGATAACGTCAACATTACTGACACTTTCTGCCGTGAAATGTTTTTTTTGTTTTGCATTCTTGACTTTCAGATAATTATAGTTTTTAAAAAGTTGGAAAAATATTCAGTCGTGTAGCCACACCGGAATCCACAAGATGTTCAAAACCTCAATATATTGGCTTGAATGCAAGATGATACTGTACATCACCTATTGCTGAAGGCAAAAAGGTGATAATGTTGATCTAAAAATTTTAAGGAGCTGAGAATCATTCCCAGTACATACTCTGAGCACTAACACATCTCATGGCATCTCATTATATCGCACAAAAGAAAGTCTTCTACAAGGTTCGACCCAGTTGGCTGCAACTCCGTTCCCTCTGAGCACAAGAGGATCTTGGTTTAAAACTCCGAAGTGAAAGGCAGAAAGCGAGAAATTATTTAAATGATGAATGGCACGTTTACATGAAATAAACAAAAAAACAAAAGCTTCTGACGTCAAACCATGTAGGGAAGTGAAACAGTAGTTAATCACCAAGAAAATCATTTATAGTCTATCTTGATGTTTGAATGCCTGAATGATACAGAGGCAGTGCAATCTCCACAGTGTGCGATTTGCGCTCCGACTCCACAGAACGCCGTTTGCTCCCGCCCATATGTTACTGTGCTTACTCCCTCCTGTTCCATCCATCTAATAATGGGAGGAGGATGAGAGAAAATGCCTCAGTGTCAATGGCCCAACCACTGAGATTCCATTATTACGACCATAAATCCTTCCAATACCTCCATCTATCCCTCCTCCGTTCTTCCTCCCCCTCCTTTTCCTGTTCCCTTGCCTCATACACAAGCAGCATCCCGATGAAAAAGATCAAAACGCACACTTTTGAGTGTTAACTTTGAAAAATAACCATACATCATGTCAGCACCCACACCTCCAACCCCATGAGGGTGCATTAACAGCTGTCATTAAAAACTGAGAATGTGTGTGTGCACACGTATGTGTGCTGCATCTCGTGTGTTAGTTTTAGCCACATTTTCAGTTTCATTACAGAGAATTGGTGTTTTTCCCATAAAAGCAACAGTATTTCGAGTTTATTGCAGATGTGTTTGATTAAAAAAAAAAAAAAAAAGGTACTCATTGTAAACTATGAAATCAAACAGAAAATGTTATCCTGAATAAAGAAGTATGAAAATTCTGGTTTGGTTGATTATTTCTTTGTTTCAACTATACTTCCGAACAATACATTTTATCTTATTAAAAAAACATGTTCATTTCGCCTTAAATGACGCCACATTTATTAGCTAAACGCATTTGTGGATGGTTATGTCCATTAAAATCTTGCCAAATCTTTTCTGCCAATGCTAAACAGCTTCCTCTACTGATAATTTTTGTTTGGTGTTTCTTGGATTGGATGATTGAAGTCTGAAGAAAGTAAACATATTGGTAATTTAGTTTTTATCTAACAAATATGGGCATCGGTAAAATGTGGAAGAACGATACACAGCAAACTAGTGAACAAATTATAATAAAACTCAGAAAATTATCAATTAGATGCACATCTAAAACTGATTAACTTTTACAACCAATCCCATTCAAGATGACTGGCACAGCTAAGGAATCTTATCACACACAGTTCATTTTACAGATATTAAGCTAAGATTTGGTGGGGTTGAAGCTCAGCAACACGCCCAACATTTACTCAAAGCTGAACACATTGTGAAAGATCTTTGATTAAAACTTTGGCATCGACTGTCTGTTTGCAAAATATCTTGTGAACCGCTGGACGGATCTTCTTGAAACTTGAATGAATGAATCAGCTTTATTGTCATTCACACACAACATCAGAAATGCAGTGCAGAACGAAATTACAGTTAAGAACACTCTGTTCAGGAGAAGGACATACGTTACAGACATGGGTTGAACAGGAGTTCAGGTCATTCGCAAGACACTCGCGCTACCTTTTGCAGTTTGGAAGAGAAAGACACAATAGGAAGGATGAGCTAAAAAAAAGAACTTTGACCCTATGTTTACTCAGAAACACAGGAGCATACGCTTAAAAAACCGCTCGCTCAGTGCAAGTAGGCAGGAGGGTGGGGGGCTTGGGTAAAAAACACATGGTGCTGGGGTAGGATGCAGCGGAGCCGGTGATATTACAGGGATCATACTCCGAGCTGGAACCAATCCGAGGCCTTCAAAGTCCAAAACCAGCTGTTATCATCCAAGCTCAGTTCATCAGAGTTCAGTTCTCTGTCACCATCCCCTTGGCCTTCGGCTGGTCCATCCTCGGATGATACGGGGAGGGAGTGGGTGGGTGTGGGTAGGGAGTGGTAAATTACTCTTCAGTAAATTACTGGATTCTACAACTGATTAACTTCTGGAATCGGAAGCATGACATGACATGCTAAACTTTTAATTCAACACAAAACCAAAGTGGACCAATCCACTTTGCCTACCAGCCTGTGAACTATTTCTCCAACTAGATCAAAGCGTTACCTGCAAAATTTGAGATATTGTTCTTAACCCTTTTATAGAACCACGCTTTAAAATGTTTAAACTATTCCTTTGTTGCTTGACCTAATGGCACTCAAATAGTATTTAAAACAAAAATAAAAACAAACAATAGGTGAATGAAAATGGCTCATCAGGGGGATATAAAAAACAAACTTGTCCTCAAGAATAAATGAGCAGGGAGGATAGGTAAGCCAAATCCCAAAGGCTTTTGAATGAGTGGCACAAAGTTCAATAACATGATTAATTAGGTGTGAAAGGAGAGTGTGATACAGTCCGAGGCAGAATGAGATGTAAAGACTTGCTTCTCACAAATAGCATATAAACAAAAATTGAGGAAACCAGAGAGGAAGATAAGCAAGCACATCACAGTCCGTCCATCCAGTGTTGACAACTGTGAGTTAGTGATACGGGGGTGGACGTGAGCATGGCATCTGCTCACCCATTTGCATCGACTCATCTGCTATCAGAGAAGCTAAAAATCAAAGAAACTCCTAGAGGTACCGCTGGAGTGCATTAAATTCACCGCTTGTGGCAGAAAGCAGGTTTTTATGAACAATATGTCAAATTAAAGTTCCGTCAAACAGATCGAGTAGTTACCTGACAGAGCAGATGGCTGCTCCACCAAAACATCTGGGAAGTCATCATCGCAACAATGTTTGAGAAAAGGGCAGACGCCTTCAAGAAATAGTTTTCCGGTGATTGGATAAACCATCTGTTTTTACATCTAACGTGAGCAAACTTCATCAAAAAAGGGTCAACAGAGTGCAGGCATTTGGAAACAAGGACGATTCACATGGATGACTGAGAAAAGATGGAAAAAAGTGAGGAAGCCCTGAAAACAAGAGTTTAAATCCTGGTATATTGTACAGAACCCATTTAAATAATGAAATTAAGATGATTTTTGAAGGAATATATAATGAAAGTTGAATTTCATAGTGCTTAGAGTATGTGTTGGGGATGACTCCAAGCTACTACTCCACCAGACTTTAGCTCAATAGCTGAAAAAATGACTTATCTGCATTTTTGTTTCCTAAAAGTTGAATAAATTAAAGATGTCCATCAACGATTACGACGTTTCAATAAAATCCATCCAGTGGCTGATGAGATATTTCGCTAACAGAGGTTACACCAACAGTTTTAGGCAAAGATGTCACGCAATGACGTGTTGGGGATGACTATCAGCTACTACCGCAAATTTTAGTTGAATGTCTGTAAAACTGACGGAGTCATTTTTGTTGGCTGTGGTGGCTATCTTGTAGATGTCCTTTCAATGATTACTTTCTAAAAAAAAATTAAAACTCTATAAAATCCTTTCAGGGATACATTTGTTATGTTGTTAACATATTTGCACAGAGGCAATTACAAGATTGCCCATCATGACGAGAGCAACAATGATCTTAAACTTCACACAATGTCACAATTTCCCCTCATGAACATACGGCTAAAATAATAATTTAATCAGCAAGACAGAAAACAGAAGAAACTTATGTATACTTAAATTTTTTTTAAAAAAGGAGACCACTTCTGAAATGAAGTGTCATACATCAAGGTGGGAACATCAAATGATTTAACACATTTTGCAGAGTTTTCCCAAGTTATGCAACCTTGAAATTAAAGGAGGAAGCCTTTACCCTCTCATATTAAATTGGGGCACAGGGCTCAGCTGAGCGAGGTGCTGAAACTAGATCCACTTAAGCAAAGCTGCTCTGTAGGCAAAAGTGCAAAAAGCTGTACTTGCTCCGTAGGGGTCCTCGAGTGTATCTCTAACTGTATGAACATTAGGCAAAGGGTTGCTGGAAAGGAGCATGAATGTGCAGCCAACCAAAAAATCCCAAACACAAAACACAATTTGGCTCGGTACACTGTAAAAATGGATTTTAAACAAGGATTAAATACATCTATGAAGTTTATTCAAATCTTAATCAAGTATTTGAGTAATTGTAATTTATAAAAATGGTCATATTTGAACTACATTAATTATGTCATTAACTGCGAAAATGGATTAAAACCAACATTTCCGTCAGTTAACTTCATTTATGTCAGTTCATTTGTTATCCATAATGTTGTGAGTTAAAAAAACAGATAAGTTAGTAAAAGTTAAAGGTCGGGCAAGTTTTGTTACTGTAATAAGTTGTTACATCATTAACTCTTATGTCTAACAATGAGATGTGGTACTTATGAAGCTTCTTAGTTAGCCTAGCATAAGCAGAGTTTTGATCCCGATAAACCATCTCCACAGATTTGGGATCAACCAGTTTTTCACTTTGTATAAACTTTTACATCCTCATCAATTTCCCGTTCCATGATTACTTTGGCAGAAATACAAAGAAATTCTTGGATGTACTCATGTTTAATGAGCCGTTAAATGGGCAAATGCTATTTTGTACTTAATTTTGTATTTTAATGATTTCATCTGAATAAAATACTGAGCATAAATATGGTCTCTTACGTCTAACCTTTAACTATATGTTTAAGCAAAAAAGTTAAAATTTGACTAGTTGGACTACATTTCTCTAATTGTTTGAATTTAACAGTTATCCCAAATATAAATTAGTTGAAATGTACCTAATTTAATCTCCTAAACAGGTCAAATTTGTTTACGTTACAAACATAAATTGGTGAGGATTTTAAATTTAACTGAGAAGAAAAACAACAAAATATAGTAGTATTTTTTGTGAAAATGCAGCCTGAATGCAGAGTGCTAAACAAGTGTAAAATTTGCTCAAAAAGCTGAAACCAAATTAAGGCCAGAAGGAACATAAAGCTATCTGAAAGCTAAATGCAGCAAAAGAAGAAAAACAGAACCTGTATCCTGAAGGTTTCAAAGAATGTTTTTGAAAGAATTTGAGATCTCATTGTATTTATGTGCAGAAAACCATTGTAAATGCAGTTAATATTTTAAAAAGTATAAAAGCAGCAAAACCTAGAAGTCATGCACTTTTTGTGAATGAACTGAACATTTTGATATACGAATGGCTAAAAGTGGCACAGATGCTGAATGTGAAAATTTAACGATTTGTTTGAGAAATTACAAGTTCAAAAAAATTAATCTGCCCAAATGAAATGAGCACAAATTGCTAATGTTTATCAGTTTTTAGTTGTTTTTTTACAGTGTATGGGTAAATGAAAGCCTTCTTCACAGAACAAAGTTGGTTGCTTCAGTTTGACCTTTATGATGCGACTTGTGACAAACAGCACATTTGAGGCGCCGTCTCTCGATGGGAAGCTGCATCAAATGAAAGTGATGGTAATTTCACAAAACAAGCATTGCTGTGCATGTCAAACAATGAAAGCAAATGCTTTCACCTCGCAGCCTCATTCTGCCGACTCCCTGCGTTAAGTCTTCCTTAAACTTCATTCCTCCGTAAGCCTCTTCGATTCCACACGTGCAATGGATGGTCTCTAATTAAGCCGTAGTCCTCCATGGGGAGCAGTTTGCTTGTTTACTCTTATTGAAATTAGCAAGGCTCGCCTCCCCAGAGACACAGCGTCAGAAGCACAGTTAGCTGGCACTGGACTAATTAGGACATGGTGCTAATGACACCTCCACGGCTGCACGGAGAAGTGAGGAGTGAAAACGAGACAAAGGGAGGAGAGAAAAGAAAAGACAGGAAGTGGAAATATAAAGAAAGACTGCATTTTTTAAAAGAAAGTACTCAGTTTAAAAGGTCTAGCTTTGCTGGAAGGATTGCATAACACCCGCTCTCTTTCAAGAGTTTTAAACTTAGATCATCTGATGCTGTCATCCGTAGTCATGGCCGTTTTGGTGAAACCTTGAAAATAATGTGAGCATTCACAGCACGTGTAGCAAATCACTCAGGTGAGTTACAGCCACTTTTGTTGGATAGTGTCAATAAGCTGTATTGGACAACTTGAATAAAGCTGGCTCCAAAAGTTAATCAATTGTAAAGGTGCATCCAATTACTACGTTAAAATCTGTCCAGAACTTCATGACATATTTTGCTGACAGACACACACGGAAAAACCTGCAGAAGGCAAAAGCAGGGCAATAAAACATCAGTCGAACGTAACTTCTTGCCTCTCCTGCAGGCTCTGTCAACACCTTGGTAGGCAGCTGGTTTTACTGCCACGACTAGGTGCCATTAAACAGATTATCACCCCTGTCAATCACATGATATACCCTCTCAAAGGAGGCATGAAAGGCTAATTAGAAAGGTGACCAGCCTTTCCAGAGGGAAGAAGTTGTTAAAAAAAAAAAAAACTAGATCTGAGCTAAGATCAACCAACCGATAAAAGAAGCAAACATGACCGTCAAACATTAGCACAGCGTGCGTTTTTTCACCGACTGCACAAAGAGTTAAAATGAAGTGGTGAGCATCAGGAGGCACATCTTATTTTGCAGGAGCAAAGAGGTCACACAGAAACAGTAAATAGGCTTTATATAGCTTAATGGGTTTTGATTTTTTTTGCACAATACGAAAGTGCTAGGCTGCAAGATTTCGGGTTAACCTCATTAAAAAAAAAAAAGACGACATCGTTTGTTCATGAAAACTAACACAAACGGCACAGTCGCTTTCAGTGAGGGTTAACAGTGAGATCAGGATGAAAATGCAACCATTTCAACCGAGCTGAAAGGACCCGGGAGAGATAAATAACAAACCGGAGCAACGCTGCAGAGCTCTTTCATCACTTTCCTTTCTAGTAAAGCAGTTTGAGTTTGTGCATTGCCGTATATCCTGATTCTAAATCCTCTAAAGACTTTCCAACTTGTTTGGACAGCAAAAAAGGCTCAAATGCCAAATTTCAAACATTTTCTTGCTTTACCCTCCCCCCAATAGACTGTAGACTGTTTTTACTTTACATTTCCCTCATTTTTATCATATACCATAAGGAAAAATAAAAACTTTTGCTGAGCATTCATGGTGTCAAATAGACAAGTGAATAGTACTAAAAAAATAATAAAATAACTATTACTACACAAAGACTGACAGAAATCAGAGTTAAAAATTGATCTTAGTATTGCAACTCTTTTCTGACTTCCTGCAATAGCAAAAAAAATGCCTCTAAATAAGACAGCTAAAACGCTCTTCAATCCCCTTGTTAGTTTTAAGAGCAGACTAAACTCAGGAGCAAGTAAACTTAAAAAGCAACATCTGAGGTAGAAAAATTAGTTGAACATCATTGTTCTCCTAAAGCGCTTGATTTAAGTGAAATGAACAAAAGGGACATGCAGCCAGGAAGTACTTAGCCAACAAGAAATGCATTCACTAAAGGCTGCCTGAATAAAAGGGTTCACCAAATATCACGCAAACAATCGTCTTTACAAGCCACCATCAAAACCTTTTAAAAGACAGGTCCTTGAAAGTGCAAAACAGACAAATCTTACACTTTTTAGCCTTTTAACATAAAATAAAAAATAAATAAAGTGAGCCTTGCTCGAAAGCATTTAGCACCTAGATGGATGGGAGCTGCCTTTTGCGAAAAACTAACCTTCAAATTCATCTGACAAAATGTCTTTTCTATTCCTTTAAATTACTACTCTAGTGAATGCAGCTGTAGGAAAATTGTTAGATGCCTACCAATTCTGACCAAAGTGAGCTTGGTTTAAGCAGGGAGTGTGGTGTAAACGGGTACAACAGCAGCAGCCAAGTGGCAAATGAAATTAGGCGTGAAAGACTCGACTGCGAAACAACAAAGAGGGGTTAAGAACGGTGGAAATAAATGGTGTGGGGACACCGGAGAGGAAAGAAAGGTCAGAGAAAAGGTGCCGGCATCAAACACTGCAAATCTGAGTGTGTGAATCTTACACTTTCAGTATCATGTGTTGGTATGTATCTGTATAATCAGTCACAGCCTTTATTTGTGCTGTTGACAGTGTAAGCCTTAACAATTTGCTGAGCGTTTGTACATACTGATTGTGTGTGCGTGTGTGTGTGTGTGTTAGTGTGTCCCAGGCGGATTTCCCCGAAGCCAGAAGTGTTCCTGTGTGAAACTGATGAATGAGGCCTGGTAGCGCCCTGGACACTCCCATTTAACACAGCATGGAACCACAAACAGCCACTATAGCAGACAGAAGCTGCACAGAAACACACATACACAAAGGGAACACAGTAAGCACCAGAATGGCTGCATCCTAAAACTAACCAAACAGGACCGCTTTGATCAGGGGAACAGAAATGGCTGAACGTGCAAAAGTTTAAAATGACCATAAATGGTTCTGTAGTAAGTAACAGCACAAACAGAAACATCACACTGCATTAAGACTGACTTGTTGGCCAAGAGTTGAAGCATGTTCTGATTATAAAAGGGGACCAGTACTTACTGGTCCAGCATCTGTAGCCATATATACCCTGAACCAAAAGACAAATGTGTCAGATTACTGGTCAGGTGACATTAACCCCTACTGTCCCAAGCTTTAAGACAAATGTAGATTTTTTCTTCTTTTTGGCTGTTCCCTTTTCAGGCGTTGCCACAGTAAGTCATCCTCCTCCATCTCACCGTCTTATCAATGCTCTCTCCTCACTCCAACTACCTCCATGTCCTCTCTAACTGCATCCATGTGTCTCCTCTTTGGCCTTCCTCTTTGTCTCAAACATCCTTCTACCAATATCCCCACTGTCCCACCTCTGCACATGTCCAAACCATCTCAGTCTGGCCTCTCTAACTTCATCTCCCTGTCATTCAACCTGTGCTGGACCTCTGATGACCTCATTCCTAATCCTGTCCATCCTTCTTTCTTTTCCGTCCCGAGGAGAACCTCAACTTCTTCAGTTCTGCCACTTTCAGTTCTGTCTCCAGTCTTTTTCTCAGTCCCACTGTCTTCAAACATACAACATAGATGCTCTAACCACTGTCTTGTACCTTGCCTTTGACCTTTGCTGTCACCCTTTTGTAACAAAGCTTTTTTATCCATCCACTTCATCCTGCCCCTTTACCACACTCCCCGTTTAACTGGACAGTCGGCATTAAGTCCTTGAAGTCCTGCACCTTTGTGACCTCTGCTCCTTGTAGCCTCACTGTTCAATGTGCCACCCTCTCATTCACACACAGGTACACTGTCACGCTATGGCTGACTTTCATCCCTCATCTTTCAGGTGCATACCTCCACCTCCAAGTTTTCTTCCACCTGTTTCCTGTTCTCACCTCAGATCAAAATGTCATCTGCAAACATCATAGTCCACAGGGATTCCTGTCCGACCTCATCTGTTAGTCTGTCCATCATCAGAGCAAACAAGAAGTTGCTCAGAGCCGATCCTTGATGCACTCCCACCTACACATTGAAGCCATCTTTCACCCCTACAGCTACTGTCCCTCACTGTGGTCTTCGACTAACAGTAGCACAATTTCTACCACCACCCTGTTTGTCAACAGCACTGGTGGCAGTCATTGTTAACCTGGGCCTCAACCGATCCGGTATGGTGTCGCTTGGATGTACTCGCATGGTTGTTTTGGCCAAAGTGTTTTATGCCAAATACCCTTCCAACCATTATTCTTTACCCAGGCTCACTTGGAGTTCAGGAGATCTAAACAAGCTTGAAGCCGGGGTCTTCATGTCAAAGTGACCCATCTGAGATGGAATCTGGATCATTCAGCATCTGGATTAACTGAAGACATTTTACAGCATTCTTTGGACATCTAGCTAATAAAGACGTACAATAGTCCAACCTAGAAGTATTAAATTTATGAACCAATATTTCTACATCATTTTGGGACAAAACGTTTCTAATTTTAGTAAGATTGTACAGCTGGAAGAAAACAGTCCTGGTAATATTTTTGAAGTGGGGGTTTTAAGACATGTCCTGACCAATAATCGCACAAAAGTTCTTTTTATTAGAACTGGAGGCCAACTAAATGCCATCAGAGTAAGTGAAAGATTGGTGCTTCATGTGTTGATTTTATACAGACAGTATTCCTTTTACTCACCAAATTAGCTTTAAAAATAAAGCCTCACAAAATGTGTTTTGCTTTTTTGAAGATGGTTCTGCTTCCCAAAAGCATAAAGTGCCCGCTGAACTGAATAAACCATTTAATAGCTTAAAAACCTACATAAACTCCAAAACACTCACATGCTACAGAAGGAAAATAATAAATGACTTTATGGAAAAAAGAAATGTAAGAATGAAAAATCTCCATTAAGTCAGAAAAAAAATCGGTTTCCTAAGCATTATGAAAGCATGATGAAAACAAAGCCAGTTATCACAATGGACACGGGCTGGCATTTAGCTTGTTTCTTTAGCAGAAACAGACAACAGTATCAAGAAATGTGTGCGGTGCTGCTAGTTTTTAGGTTCCCTTTAATTAGGAGTCAAACATGTGGTATTTAAATGGTAAATTAGAGGTGCTGTGAATTGGCCATATTCAGCCAAGCTGTGGCACAGCGCATGTTTAATAGCTCCAAAGAAATCCAGGCATGGAAACACGCATGTGTGCACACAACAGCACACCCCACTGAGCAAAGCCATAACAGCACACTCTTAATTATGCTCTTAATTAAGCCTGGAACTCAAAAGGCTAACAATAGGCGCCGCACGGACAACTGCACGGCAAGTCAGAACCGTGTGCAAATTAATGCCGCTGATTAGCCGGTGTGCGTTTGCATGTGTCCTTGCATGCGTTTGCATGCTTAATATCTGCGTTTCATTTGCTGATGTGGGCGTGCGCAAGTCCATTTGGGACTGTTTGGCCAAATTAGTGCCAGTTCTCATCTGTCGGCACATGCGTTCTTGCACGTATGAAATGTCTGCACGTGAGCCAAATACAAAGAAGTCCGTCACCATTACTGACAATTTTCAAATGGAAAACAGCTTGTCTTTGACATATATTTGGTCTAATTACTACATCTGTCTGTTTCAGCTTTTCTTGCACTTCCTGTGAGGTGCACAGCATATTGTGAAGTCTCCCCCTCTGTCAGCCTGTCCACAATAAAACATGTGTTGTGATGCAAATGAGGCCCAATGCCTCCACGGTACAACACCACTTTTTAATTGAACCTTTTGATCTGTGGCTAATTCCACTAATTAGCAGCGCTATTTTCCCATCTGAATGTTTTCAACCATGCACGTGTGTGCGTTTTGTTTTCGTGTGTCATGCCTCCTCGCCGACACTAACAACCCACTGAGCCAATTGTCAGCTGGCATTTAAAAGTGTTTCCAAAATAAAACATACAAATTAAAATTAAAATCTTGATTCTTTGAAGAATCAGGACAGACAGGTGCGCCGTTAAAGGTAATAACGATTCACAGGAAAAAAATAAAATAAAAAAAGTGCACAGATGCTCATTATACAGGCACAGAGGCAAATGTGCATTAACCATTTTATGTGCCAGTATAGTTTTATAACAGGGTTGTGTTTGTCGCCTCGAAGTGTCGAAGATGTGAATCTGTGCCGATATGCATGCAGCTGCAGTTTCCTACCGAGTGCAGCTTATATATTCAGCGTTAAATGTAAAGATTAGGTTTAATTACTCCCCCGCACATAGTAAATTAAGTTTGTTAAACACTACACTTACGACCAGCTTACAAATGTAACGTATATAAACAGGATTAATAACTTCAAGGGCAGAGGGGCAACTAACCGTTTTTGCTTTTCTTTACTTTCTTTATTCACGAGAGTCCCTGGGAAAAAAGAAACACTCCATACCTCAGTTTTAACACAGCTGGATTTACCAATTCACAGCACATGACAGGCGCTGTCAGCTCTCACAGCATTTATAACAAACTCCAATGGAAATGGGGAGGAAAAAAAACAAAAACACCCCTTAAAAACAGTCACTGAAATGTTGGGAGGTTTTCAGCTTACACAGTTACAGTTGTTGGCACCCTCACCTTTTGGTTAAAATAGACAGTCTGGTCATTTTTAAAGTGCTGCTTTGTCAAGTTGTCAATAGGATCTTATCAGTCAGAGCTCTGATTATTCACGAAAGGGCAGAAGTTTTCATCCAAGGTAAGCTAATGGCTAAAAGGTTTATAAAACATCTTTCTCAAAAATGACATACTGGTGTCAAAGAATGCTACATTACCTAAAATCAACCCTCTACGCTTTTTGCATTACACCTTTTTAGATTGTTGCCGTTTTCTCAACCGAACGATGTCCGTGCTGAGCATCAATTGGTTGTGTACATGTTGATGGTTCTGAGGCTGCCAAATGCATCAGTCCACCTGATCAGCACGGTCTAGTCCAAAAGTATCAACTTCTGGCGGACTGATAGCATCACAGCCTCAGCACCACCAGCATGAACAGTCTGTGGTCAGGCTTTGGTGTCCCACAAAATCAAAACTGAGACGTATTTAAGACACATTGTGACTAAAACGTGACATGTAAATTTGCACAATTTGCAAGAATGTATATTTACTTGCAGTAGGTACACAAATGTGTCCTAAATACCATTTCAGTGGGATTCCAAGTGAAAATTCACATATTTTCTTGTAATTTTGTGTCTCCAACAGTGAGCTACAGGTTTTACGTCAATCACGCCAAGGCATCTTTCAGGCCTGAAAGTGTGTGAATGGAGTGTGAGAGAAAACTAATGTTAATTTTAGATCAAGTTTTGTCAATCACTGCATCCATTAATGAGTTTATGTCAAACCCTTTTCTCACTAATTTACCTTTCTTTTAAAAAAAAGACAGCCTTTTCAACTAGTCATTAATATTAACAAAGGTAATGACTTAGAGGTGATGCAGGCTAATATAAATGATGCAAAGACGTGCAACTAAACCATTTGATCTTATAAATATCTTCTAAATAAATGAGCCTCAATACGAAACAAAATTAAAAGGAACAGTTTTCCAGCTTGATCAAAAAGATGTGTTGGAAGTTTATTTTACACTCCAATGAAAACTTGATTCACCAGCTTTTTTTCACTTGGAAAAATAAACAAAAACTTGTATAATTAACTTCAGTGTCATTTGCTAAAATCTGACTGAGAAAATGTGTGTCAAAATTATTAATTATTCCATTTAAACTCTCAAAACAGCAGCCGGTTTCAAACAACCAAGTACAGAAAAACGGAGGTTATCTCATTTCAGGACACGTTTATACACACAATTGGTTTGCTTTCTTCCCCATTGTTGCAGATTCTCTGTGAATCTCTAAACCATCCTGATAACTAGGTACCCCCCACTGTCTACCACCCCTGGATAGCAAATTACTGCAGCCCTCCCACTGATAAATCCGCATCCTTGCATCACCGTCTTTTCTTGCAAGGCTTTTTGGGGGTGTTTTCCCCTCCTTTGCCTCATCCCTTTTAAACCACATTTACTTTCAGGACGCGTGCGCTGAAACTGTTTGTTCCAGGAGTCAGAGCAGCTTTCAAAGGTGATAAAAGGCCTTCATTAAGTTTAAATGCAAACAGTTCAGATGTGGGGCAGAAATGTAACCCTGTTCATTATGTTTTCCTAGAGGAGCTTCCTTTGGGTCGTTTCATTTCCCCCTCCATTTGTCTTCAGTAAGGGTTTACGTGGTCTCTGGTGGCACATACGGTTAAAGAAGCTGCTGAGCTGAACCTGTCACAAAGGGATTGAAGGAGTGCGAATGCATTTTCTCACGTGTTTGATGTCACACAACAAAGAGCGCTCAGCCTGGAAGGCACTTTGCAGTGAAACGGCAAAACAGCACAGTTACAAACTTAGAAAGCCATGTCAGCTCTTGGCATTGCTGACTTTTCCTCCGCCTTTCCGCTTCCCTTTTTTGTGCCACTCAAAAACTTCCCGTCTGGGAAAATGAGACAGAGACACTGAGGGGTTTGTCTCAGAGGACAGGATTCGGCATGAGTCCCCAATTGAATAGCTGCTATGTGTCAACCTGAGCCTAACTGCGCCCACTGTCGCTAATGCTAGAAACATTACACAACCTGTGGCTATACACTCGGGTCACATCCCAAACAGGTGCCAGAGCTCCATTTTGATCTAAAAAGTGCCAGCAAGGCTGAAGACGCCAATTAATTAGGTGTATTTTCTGCACAGCACTCAAAAAATCACTTGAATGTGGCAACTCAATCTGTTTTTATTGTTGGTTGAAGTATGAAACCCCAACTGTGACCAACAATCATCGGCCAATCAAAGTTTTAACCACGCGGTGGGATTAATCAGTTACTCATTTACATAATTACTATAACACCTGACATATTATTGCTGATTACTATATCAACTCTTATTGTATTGAATTGTATTGCATATTTATTCATTACTCTTTTTGAGCTTTTGCAGTCTTTTGTCCTTCATTCAGTCGGAATGAAGTTGCCACAGTTCCATAAAAGCTCAATCAGAAAAGGGTTGGATGCATTGGTATGCCATCTTATCAAGCAGACACTGGCCTTTTATTAAATAACACATATCAGCCTGTCAGTGTCCTCCATCTCAGGAATGATGGATGTTCTTCCAAAACCACTGCTAGATTAAAAAAACGTCTGTGTAGATTGCGAGGCAAGTTTATTTTTATTGCCATATTTCATCCATCAGGAATGACATTAAAACCCATGTACAGGTTATGTCCATTTCAGACTTTATTTATAAAATAAATGTTCAAGTTGAAGAGTCTAGTTTGCCCTCATGTTTGTACATTTCCTTTCCAAGCACCGAGACTTTGTTCTAATTTTTTTTTAAGTGGACTTGATCAATAGTCAATAGTTTTCTGAATGTCTTTCAAACATTTCTTATAGGACTTTCACTTACAGTCTAGTACCTGGCATGGCATGACTTTCAAAAACCACTGCTCAGTTGCTGCACACAGCTTTGCGTCATCCACTTGTCCACTTCTGCTCTTTATTTATTTATTTTTTTAAGCATACTGCACAAAATTTTAGTCAGGTACAAAAACTGGCTGGAAAAAGAAAAAAAAAAGCTGTCAGAATCAAAGAAAGACTTTCAGAGAACCAGGAGAACCTACTGATCAAAACCACTTTAAATGTTTACGAAAAAAAAAGGGCTTGTCTCTTTGAAGCAAAGAAAAAAGTGGTGGTTTACATTTTTTTCTACGTTGCCGTAGTTCCTGACAGAGTACGTCAGAACAAGCCCAATTCACGGAGTTAAAAAATGGTAATGTTTCCTAAGTTTCCATCCAGCGTCACTATAATTCTGTAAAAGGGAAATTGCTAAGCAATAGCATCTAGTTTCGAAATAGGGCCATTAACACAGAATGAGACGATAAAATGATTTCCCCTGTGAGCAAAAGCCTCTTTAAAACGGCCTGTTTCAAAGTGGCTGTTCCTTTATCCTGCCTGGCTGTTTTGAATGAATTAATGTTCAGAGGAGGAATGGAAAGGCATCGGCACTGCGCTTTTGAGCTGCCAGACAAGACGGTCGCAGAGTCAAGGAGCTATATGTGAAAAATTACAAATCAAACTCACAAGAAACACCACAATACACACTGATACTGCTGTCCTACATGCATTTCCTCTGATTCCAGGACACTCTGCAATAATATTACTCATCATTGACTGATTAGGGTTTGTCAATGGCTAATTCCAATGCTGATTTTTAGTGATCAGAGAACCCAATGGCCAATGTACAAAGCTAATTTCTGCCAAAAAGAATTAGCCGTTTACATTCGTTGCACATTACAGTCCATCAAATTTTAAAAATAACTAAAAAGAAAGTAGGGACTGTAGAATCTGGGTCAGTTAGCGGGGTGTGCAGTCGTCAAAAGTCTGATCAGCGTGAGCATAAACCTTTTGACAATCCAATATCATAACTGTGTGTGTTAGTTTTGTTACGAAAATATTATGAACTGCTGGACAGATTTTTGTGAAACTCGCAGAAGATAATCATTGGATATACATCTACAACTCATTAACTTTTGAAGTCAACTTGATTAAAGATGGCTGTTACAGCTAATTGACCTTTTCAAACAAAACTGGCGATAGCTCAATTAATTAAACAAACACTGAACTAAAACTTCACGGAGTAATCCCCAACACTCTCCGAGCTTTAACAGACTGAACAAAAAGGTGAGGGGTGATATGCATTCCTCCGAAGTATGCCGTTTTCATTTGCGTTGTTGATGGACAACGATATAAAGTTAGATAACTTCACTGCCATTGTTTAAAATGAGCCACGAGGCCATGTCCTGTGGGTTATTTTGACCCAAAAGGCAGCAGGAGGGTTAAGATTGCCTCAGGAAGCACAAACATGGCACAGCTGTAGGATCTATTAATGTGCCAAACAGACTCCACCACAACACTGATGAGAATAATGTCAACTGATAACACAGTTACGCCCACATATGTACCGTTAGAAGTACAGCCCAGAACCTACAGGGTCCGTGCCTCATACCTACAGCAGTACTTACAGGGTACCTACAGAGGATCTGGCTGTATGAAGTAATTTGTTGCCCTGCACTTACAGGGTATAGGAACCATAGATACCAGGTATATACCCTGTAGGTGTTCTTAAGTACCAGGCTGTATTATGTATTGCTACCAATGTGCCTGAACATTTATAGTTTAGTATGCTCAGACATGTCCAACACAGATTTATAAAAAAATAAAACCAGCCTGATTGTTTAGCAAACGAAACTATCATCAACCTCTAATGTTTGAACTTTGGATTGTATTGCAAACCATTTAAACTTTCCCTGAAACCAATAGTCACTAATTCCTTCTCACAGTGGTTACTAACAACTAAACGGTGCTAATTCACCTACTCTGCATGGTTTTGTCAGTCAATTTGTTGCCTTTTTTAAATTGACTTTATTCAAGTTAAAATATTGATTTAAGTACAATTCTGTAATTAACTAGAAGTCATGGTGATAAACATGAACAAACCTTGAACACAGAAAGCTCAGACACATAAAGAATACGTATAAACTGTCAAAGTGTATGTGTGGGTTTGTTTTTTTTACTTCACCCAGCTTATTAAGGGCATGTGGGGGGAGTCTACCATTAGCTACTGTAAATCAACATGCTGAGATTACAGCAACTCTGTATAATTAATAATGAAAGCTTAGGGGGAGATTAAACTCTACAGTCAGTGGAACATGCAAAGTTGAGCATTGGAGCCATTAACACAGGTCAGTGCTCATTTCTCCTCTCTCACATTAGCAGATTTTGTTTATGGAAGAATGTGCTCCGATCACCTGCTCATTCCCTAATGAACATTACCTGCCTTAGGTCAGCCCTCCAAGCATACAACACCCACAAGCTCGCAAAGGGCAACAATCATAGCTGCACACGTACACACACACCTTCACAAACTCTGTGTATAACAAAGCCTGAGGTATCTGCACAATAGCTAATAAAGACAGGTCACATACAGCCGCGCAGCTGATGCCATTTGGGAGCGTTGGGCCATGAGACGCAGCACTCTAATTAAGTAAATGAGAGAATCTGTGGGGCAGATGGTGAGAAAAAGAAAAGGCAAATAGCCTTGCTTCCAAACAGCCAAACTGCTCGTCTTTTTCTCACCTCAGACTTGTTTTTGTTTTTTTGTTTTTTATCTTCTGCTTGCTTATCTTCCTGGTAATTCCGACGCACTGGGTATCTTTTCACTCTCTATGAATGTTTGTATATTTGCTGGTCACCAACGCCACGTGTCCTTCCTGCAGGTAGATATCAGACTCCACAGAGGAAATGAAAATTTGCAGTAAAATGGGAAATGAAATACAACTAGTTTGTGAGCGTATCAAACGTGTTCGTACACAGAACAAACTACACGTCTCCCTCCATCTTGTATTTCATCCGTTTCTTTGTTCCTTTAGCCTGACAGCGTCTGCATCTAGATGTGTGTAAATATTCTGTCTGGCACTTTTCACTGTAACAACCCTCTCTCGCTGTCTTATCTTCACTTCAGAAAGAAAAAAAAAATGTTTTTGCACCAATTTCTTTGCTTGCTGGCTCTTTCAAACCATGACATTTAGTCTGAGTGAGGTAGCTGTAATACAAATTCTGCTCTGGGAGCCATAATGGACAGGAAAATGTCTGAAATGAGTAAATTATTTTTAATCTATAGGATTTGTGCAAAATTATACTTAATTTCTGCCGCTTGTGGCCTGGATAAGTACTGTGTCATTACTGTGTAATCACCTCTTTAGGTGGTATTGACTGGCAAAGGGCATCATTCCCACTCTGGATCAAAACCAGCTTTGTAAAGATTAACTGAAAATGCTGCTGGCTTTAATTTATTGTATCGTTACTGTATGAATTTAGTCCTCACTGATAACAGCATCTTCGCTTACAATTTCATTTATTTACGGCTGTTTACAACATAACCAGGCAAACAAGTCAACAAGACTTCCAACTTCTTTGCAAACAAACAAACGATTGATTTTTTTAAAATAAATCTATTTTGATTCCAGCCTTTAAATTAAGGTTAAAGATGATTTTTTTTTTTTTTTTTCAGAAAACAAAGTTTTGTCTGACCGAGCACAAATAGCTCTAACAGACCACATCAATAAGTTTGAGTGAACCTGCGCCTCGCAGATTTTGAGGGAGAGAAAGCCTTTTGAGAATTTCATTTTCATGCGGAACAGGGGCTCATGGAGGGCAGCGGCGTGACGGTAAGAGGAGCCAGCTGAGACGCCGGACAGCATAACCACGTGCGTTTTGACTCCATCTGCCCTCGTATTTATCTCTGTTTTTGTGTAAATGTCTCTCTGTCCGTCTTTCATACGTTCTCTGTCTTCTCAGGATTTTCTCACAGTCCTTATCTGCAAGAAAACACATGAATACATGCAGCTTCTGTGGAATTTAATGGACTTAAAATGAACTTTGGAGGAACACCAACTCAATTCAAACAAAAAAAAAAATCATTTTTTCTAGTAACAAAAAGCTACTTTAATCTATAATTTAATCTTGTTTCTATAACTTTCTGTATTTTGCTTATTTCTTCTGTAATAAAACATGTTTCAGAATTCAATGTGTTGTTTGCTGATCATTATTAGTTTAAAAAACATTTATAAAAATCATTTCAAAGATGGCATAAATGGTACTTCTCTGGTGATGAAGCTTCTCTTAGTTTTCTGAAACTGTACCTTAAAAGATACTCATTGCAAAGTGATAAAGTAAACATTTTTCCCCTCTTATCAATGGTTAATGTGTCTTTAATTTAAAAACTTGTAAGCAAAATTAATGAACAGTTGCCAACTACGATGTGTCTTTGTTGACCTATGGAAAGAGCCAACGTGACTGAAAATAGGTGAAACATGGTGATCTCCATGGAAGAGCCGTTTGGGATGGAGAAGTACTACAGTTTTTATGTATTTCTACATTTTTGCGCAGATTAAAAGACAGGTTAAGTTTAAACAGTGAACTTACTGATCCAGAAAAAGTTGCGTGTTTGAACGCAGAGCTTTATCTTTCTGGCTCAGCACTGCCTTGCTTGATCCTCAGTTTTTATTCTTGACAGTCGTTTTACTCCATCTCCTTTTTTTCCATGCTCATATTTTCACCGAAATGTCTTCTCAGAGGTTGCATGCTTGTCCAATTCTACCATATTTGTTTATCTACACAGACTACAGCCAGTTTCATGGAGGGCAATCACGTGACTCAAGCTTCCACATGGTTTTGAGTTTATTCAGCCAAGTGCTTTAGATTAGATCAAACTTTATTGTCCCCAAGGGGCAATTTGCTTCGCAGACAGCAAAAACAATTGCAGATAAATACATTATACAAAGACAATTGTTGTATAATGATATAGTTCAGAATAACCCTTTCTATGTTTGTTTCGAACAGTGGTTCTCAGCTGGTTTGCTTCTGTAAAAACAACTTAAGAGTCTCCTAAACTTTTTGGAAAGAGAAATTTAGCTATGCCTTCACACTTATTTAACTTTTAAAACTAAAATGTGTTTTTTTACCCCAAACAAACAAACATCAAATAAAAGGAGCACCACAGTCAACTTTAAAGAGAATTACACATGTTTTTAGCACAAATAACAAACTAAGAATCTCGTGTTAAAAGCACAGTTCATGAATGAAATGCAGTTTACTCATCAGGAGCAAATAACTTCAAGTGTTTTTTTCTTAATCCTTGCACGTTAATCAAATGTCACAGGGAATAGAGTGTAAAGTTTTCATTATAAAATGGAACATCCTTTCTGTACTTGTTGTACAAGTAGTTATCCAGTTTGTTATGCTTTACGCTTGTTAAGAGTGGGAAAATAAAACACCAACATAGTACATCGGAGTATACCAAACTACCGTAGGTATAATGGTATGGGGCGCCGTTTGTAAACGAGCTTGTGCTCAAAATTCATGCCTAAATTTTGTCACATTTAGCTTCAAACAGGATTTAGGATTTAGATTTAACATATAACATTTAGATTTAACATATAATATTTAGATTTAACATATAACATTTAGATATAACATTTAGGATTTAGATTTATATTTAGCATGTAGCTGTAACAATTACATTTAACTAGCTAAATGTTGTAAAAGGTGACATCAGAAAATCCACACTACATTTTTAAACAGTGTTTGAAGCTAAATGTGACAAAATTTAGGCATGAATTTTGAGCACAAGCTCGTTTACAAACGGCGCCCCATATAATGGTTGTGATTGTTTTTAAACAGTGAAAATGCATATATTTAAGAGTTTCTTTGCAACCAAAGCTCATGGAAGGAGTTACTGAAATATTGTGCTCAAGGAAAAGTCACTGAAAGTTTATTTTGAGTAAAAGTTTTACAGCAGGAGGGCCTCTCCTGTGGAGCACGAAGGACAAAAAGGAGGATTTTTTTATTTTTTTACCTCAAATGTATTCTTAAATAAGACCCACAGTTTAAAAAATGCAGTTACTAAATAAAACATGCCCAACATGACATGGTTCACATTTAATACGTTGAACAAATGACAAAGCAGCTGGAATAAAAACTAAAATTATCTGCCCGGATCTACATTTTGATCACAGTTTCTTGCTTAAAAAAAATAAAAAATTAAAAAATTAAAAATAAAAAAAAAAGACCTAAAACAACAAAGTGTTCGGTCTGAATGTGCGTCATGCTCCTGTTAAAATTCAGTTTGTTTTGTTTTTAAATGAATCTTTATGAGCTACTGATGCTCGGTCAAAAAAGGAGGATTTCTTTGAGCCCGGTTAGATCACCATGGTAACTGAGCCTGAACTCAGTTTCAGCTCAAACTGTCAGTAAGAAGCTCCATCTGTTCAGACTCTTTTCTTTATGAGCTCCCAGATATTAAAATAAGACCAAAATATTTATCACCGCCACAGTTCTACCTGCTGCTGTAAGATTTTAAAACAGATTGTCGAACAAAACTAAAAACTTCACTTAAAGTCAATCAGTCTGTTGCATTCAGACTGATCCAATGTTATTTTTAATTAGCATTTAATCTAATAGATATAACCTATGGACTGTGATTTTAGGTAAAATAATAATTCCATTTGACCAGATCTCATTTTTTCAATTAACTCGTAATTACCAGCATAAGAAATAAGAAACATGCTGCAGATGTCTATGTCTCTCACTTTATGCCTTAGGAAGCTGTGTCCACATTAGAAGAGATAACCATCAGAACCATAAATTAAACTGACCATACAGCCTCAACTATCAAGTTAATAATCAGACAGCTGCTGATTTGACTGAAACATTGTTCTTTAACTTAACTTTAAACCCATCCATGGCACGAATAATCAGCTGATGTGTGAAAGCAAGACAGTCTATTGACAGACTAATCACTGGTTGCAAACAAAAACACTGATATTTATCCTCAGTAAAAGTAGTATTGTTTTTCATGAGGCTGTATGTTTTAATTAGACCAGGTCTTGTCCACTGATTGATTCTCTGACATGTTTTTATCATGAGTTTGGGAGTTAACGATGCTCTCAGTTTAGGATCACATGAGGTCACAGCGTCAGCTTAAACTAGCTACCAGCTACAGAGCTAAGCGACATCAGCAGCGTCATTCATTCACGTTTATTTGACTAATTTTCACAAAGCCTCATATTAAACTATGAGAGCCTCGTTTTAAGTTACAAAAACATTGATAAGAATAGGTTTAAAACTCACCGCACAGGCTGCAGGTAGCAACTCATTCTAAGTTAACACAGCTAACAGCATGACGAAGCAGCTTCCTTCTTTTAATTTAAAGCCAGAATGTTCCGTTAAACATGTCCTGGACTTCCAGAAGTTTATTTCATTCTCTTCAGTTAAATTTGAACAAAATTCGGGATGAAGGTTTTGACGCTCACCAGCCAACAGGTGATCTGCAGACAAGCTCAGGGTTTCCCCCAGTGTATTATAAGCCTTGCGGGCCGACAGGCTAAGCTCTGCTTGTTTATTATGAATACGTCATTTTTTTATACACGTTTTTTTAAACACCCGCACCCCCAAAACCGCTACCTTTATCTACCTCACCACGCGAGGGTGCACGCGCTGTTCATGGAGACCTGCGGGACTCTAATGAGCCCTGAGGCCGAGCTGCCTTCAGCTACCTGGAGTTGGCACGTCACTGGAGCCACAGCAATAAACATGGAACGAGTGGGTTTAACCAAAAATGGTTACCGGTAGTTGAGCTGAAATTCAGGGGGTGGGTTTACAAGATTGGATACGGTAAGCATGTTTTGTGCTTAGTGAAAATATTATCCTTGTTTACCAGTAAAATGATGCTATTAAATTCAGCATTAGATATGCTGATCCAACATGCAGCCTGTGCCACAAAAAGCACAGTACAGCATCTCTTTATTTTTCAGAGTTCTCGGTTGTTATTCATTGGCCTGGAAGTGAGATGTGTGTTTGTGCCTTGTTTGCACTTTTTCATTTATGTTAATTTATTTTTGTAAATGTGACTTTAATTAGGTGCAATCAATTAGTATTTATTTTAATAGTATTTTGTTTTAAAAAGTATTTCAAAAGTGCCTTTTGTAAAACTGTAGTTGTGTAAATATTTGGCACAAATATCTTACAATATCAAATAATAAATAGCCATATTTTCCACTTTCCTGTCAACTTCAATCTTTTTTTTTACTAAATCACGGTCGGCCGGCGAACGGCCACCTACCGCCGGGCTTAGCCTCTTTTCTGGGAGAAACCCTGAAGCTAATGACTGGTGAGTTCCGCTCCACTCCGGCGGGTGAAGCGGCGTGCAGATTGGCGGGGTTTGTGCACAATCTCTATGGCTTTATTGAACAGAGAAGCTCCTCCTTCCCCGGCTCATCCTCACTTCTAGCCAGATCACACACCGGCTGATTGGTGAGGAACAGACCCAGTCATTGCAGGCGTTATGGTGCTTAATTCATATGTTTAAATTCTTTTCTTTTTTTTTAAATTAGTAACAGATGTAATTTCAAATTAAACCAAGTACAATACTTGATATAAACCTAATCAACTAAAAATAAAAGTACAGATTTAAAATGGTTATTTAAGTAAAAAGTACACAAAATAAATACTCAGTTACAGTAACTACAGCAAATTTAGTTCACTACTTCGCACCTCTGTTTGGCATTATTCTTAAACACTAAATTTTTTGGCAAGTTTATCAGTGAAATTAGGTAGTAATAAGCTTTTAAGCTTTTCGTTAGTGCTTTGCCTGGAGTTCTGCTTTCTCAGCTTTAACAGCTCAATTTCAGCTTCATTGAATTTCAGTTGTCATTCAGCGTTCGCGCTGCAATTTCACAGAAAACGTCATTTCTTCAGTTCTTGCTCCATTCTCTTAATTTCTACCAGACAACACTGGTTAAAAAGGCAAAAAGTGAAACTCAAACAGAAAAATACGGAAAAGATGTGCACAACAATAAAGCGCCCCCCCCCCAATCTTTATCTTAGATCCAACAAACAAGTGACCCCATTAGCATTATCCACAGAGACAAAGCAAAACTAGGCTGTTTATCCTGAGTGTGCACACTTCACAGTCACACACAATAAGTACTTAAAACACACACACAGAGGTGCTGCCCGTGTGGCCCCTGGTTGATTAATTGGAGCGTTCAGCAGTGGTGATAGCTGTGCTCCTCAGAGACAACACACTGTCGGACTCACTCCACCTTAACCTTTGTTGGACACACAACACGCAGACCTGATCCCTCCTCTTCCTTAGCTGAAATTAGACCACCTCTCTTGCCTTTTCTCTCCGTCTTTGTCACACATCTTCCAAGTGACCCGCCGTCAGCTCACCTTGCCAAAAGCAATGCCGCTCAGACGCCGGTTAAGGTACGGCACAGGGGAGCAGCAATCAGGTATGTAGCTGTGTTTGGGTGCGAGTTTTGGCCTCTGAGCTGAAGAGAAATTAACGATCCTGCACACATAAACAGAAAGGCACAAACAGATTCTCATAAATGCCCCCTTTTCAGTGCACACTCGTGTGTCCGGGTGCTGAAGGTGACTCACCTTGTGCACAAACACACAACTAAAGGCTGGCCTTCTTTCTCCACAAGTTTTATGTACCCTTAAACCTGCCGAAGGAGCGGCTATATTTCTGCAAAACTGGAAGGTGACTTCACACAGAGGGGATAAAAAAAAAATGGAGAGTGGGGGGGCAATGAGGATAAAAAGAACAAGCAGCAACAGAGAAAGAGTCTCCACCTCTGGTCGGGGTATTGTTCGCTGCCGACCGACCCACAATCCCTCACAGTCGCCCTCCTCTCACCTTCCATTGTCTCCAACTCATCCTCTCATGCTTGCTTCTTATCTATCCTCAGAGACTTTCCATCTCTTTTACCTCTGCTTTGTCTTCCTAACACACACACACACGCACCCCGTTTCCTCTCCCCTTCTTTTCGCTCTATTCCCACCCTCCCCGGTCAGCTGTCATGGCTGCCACTTTATCGCGCCCACTCATTTATTACAAGCCACCATCTCAGGAGGGGCCATTTAAAAAAAGGACAGTGTGCCCCATCTGAAAAGACACACAACCACTAACTGAATGTACAGCAACTTTGCGAATCCTGCACATGAAACAAAAAACAAATTTGTCAAATACATGTAGTCACATCTACGAAGGTCTAAAAAATAATAAGGACAAAGTTAGATTTTTTTTTTTTTTTTTAAATTGAAACGTCATACATTTCTACTAAATTATGTTTTAGGGGACATTTTTGTGTCCTTTGTTATGGCCTGGTTACAAAGAAAAACACGGTTTCTTTTGTAAATGGAACCAAATTTGTGAATCTAAGAGTTTGGATCCTTCGAAGTGAGATTCTGTGGAAAGGTCATGAACAAATAATATCTTACCTGTTGCATAAAAGAGAATTTTAATTTTGTCCAGATTGCTAAATTAATGAGCTAACAACTGGTTCATGCAAGACAGACTCTTTGCTGCCATCTTAAAACACTTCCAATCTCATTTTAGTCGTTCAAACCTTTAAATTGACAATTTCACATTACGAGGTTATTTGCACAAACAGCAGCAGCAGCTAGCTGTAGCACATCCAGTGCAGGCTGAGGCACTTTCATCAAGAATTTAATTTCCACGAGAATAAATGTTTAATGTAAAACTGACAGAAGTTTAAGAATTCCTTAAGTAATGTTTACAAGAACAGCTATGAATTTATTTTTTTAAGACGGAGTCCTTTTTAAATTACCCACAATCCACTTTGGTTTTTGCTCCACTCAGACTAGCCATTAGCTCGTTAATAAGAAAAAAATACATTCTCCAAACTGAGTTCATTTAAGGGCTACATAACAGGTAAGATGAATAGTTCAGCTTCCCACAGTGGTTTGCAGTTTGTCTCAGTCATTTTTGACACATTTCTGCTGCCTCTGGATTCAGATGTTGAGTATTAAGATCTTATTTTATCACCTGGTCTCCTGCCAGCCTGCATTTGGGTCCTGCTTCACCCGCTTACATCAACTGAAACTACTTTAGTTTAAATAAAAGCCTCTTTCGACTTCTCTCACTGCTGCCAAATCTAGTTTAGGAACAGCTTTCCGGGAAACGAGGGCAAAACCGATGCTAAATTTTTAACAAATTCTGATATTTTCTTTGAATCATTTCAACATTTCAACTACAAAAATAAGGTTTGATTGTGACTTAACATTTTTAAAATATTATGCACAAAAGATACAAAACCAACTTGCGATGCTTAACAAATATACACTGAAATAAATATTTACAGTAATTGAAGCTAAAGAAAGAGCTCGAATTCCCTAGAACTCGTCTTCTAGGGTGTATTTTACATCCTCGAGTTTGATTTTGTCATTCAACAAGCTCTTATAACAGCTGTTTTTAAAATACAACTTACTAGAATAAAACACTAAATGAAAAATTGTATAAATTTGATAAAAACAAACTAAAAAAAATGGCAAATATAAAATTCAGTTTCTACAATTCTAATAAAAACAAAAAGCAGAACATTTCCATGTTTAAATATTTTAATCCTACAGAATCTGCAGAACATGAGCTGAAGATGAGCAAAGATTTGAGCTGGTGTCCACATTTCACTGATATTATATCTTAATCCTGGTAAGTGATGCCTCTCTCAGCCTCAGCGACAACTGGAAAAATACAATAATCTCTTGTTTTCTTTTCTCTTTTTGTTGTGGGCAAACAACCAGGAAAGAATTAAAGCACAGCGAGATACAGACAGACGCTGGCAGAAACAGGAAGTCGCACATGCCCCGGCATACAAAATATCAATCACGCACAGACAGTCATGCGTGCACGCAAAGTAACACACACCCTCACTGTGCCAGACAGATTAAGGCTCTGATTAAGGCGGGTGTCGCATGAAAGTCCTGGAACAGTAAATATCCTTAATTTGTAGTGTAATTAAACAGATTAGCTGCCATGAATATCTTACCAAGGATTAGCTCCGCTCACACACAATGCACCAGTGAGTCTGACAATACACACACAAACCAGGAGAAAACTGGTAATTAATGTCCAGAAGAGCTTTTTTTCCCCCAGCTTTCGTAAAAAGCAACCTGTTGAGCTGCATCTAATGAGTTACAGTGTCTAACAAAGAGAAACACAATGAAGGCAAAGACAAATATCAGTTTGTTGTTGACCGTCTGACACTCATTAAAACAAAATCTTTTCCAGGTTAAAAGAAATCCACTGTGATTCTAATGCCCTTTATTGTGCAGTGCTAAGAGCCAGAACAGAGAGCAAAGGGAACCAACTGAAACAGGCCACAGGAACTGAAGGAAAAGAGAGAAAGGAAAAAAAAAAAAAAAAAAGGCCAGACTTGCTGTGAAAGACAGAGTCGATCGCACTTCATCCTGCTTCGCCAAAGAACTTCTGCCAATCAAAGGCAGCTGAACACTGTCCCACTTCCTGTACTGGCCCGGAGCCTGAGCACTGCGCTGCAAATGGAAAATCCACAGCCAGCTCTTGTGTACACAAATACAAATTTTAAAAAAACTGATGCATAAGCACACATGCATACTTGTGAGGATGATATAGGAAACCAGCCTTACGCTTTAAACCTTAACATTGGACTCTGGCCAAATCTAAAACTTATGCTTACAAGAGAAAACAGAGTGGAGAGCTCCTAGTCTTTGCACAAATCACTAAAAACTTATTTTACTTTTGATGCCGTGCTGTGACTGTTGCGATACAACATCCAGCTGTTTATACAAAAAAAAAAGCTTCTGGCAAGACTTAAACCTTCACAAACAACAAAACATGAAGACAGGTTTTTCATAAAACTATTGCTTTTTCCTCCTTTTAATTTAAAGATGGCTGCCTCAATATCTGTGAGGTCGACTCCAAGCTTTAATACATTTGGCAAAAAGTGGTTGTGGCAGATAACTGAGTAAAATTTGGTGTGGTCGTAGCGGAGCTGCATTCATTTTTTTGTTGGTTAGCTGTGGCGGTCATCTTGGATTGGGCTGACTATAAATATAAATCAGTTGTAGGTGGAGTTCACTCACAGTAAGCTTGTCGTGAAAGTAAACCTAAAAAAAAAAAAATTCTTCCATCAGGTAAGTTTCAAGCTCAGAAGAAACATGTTTACATGTAAATAACAGCTTAAGACACGTATGAAGGAGCAGCCGACTGCATATTGTTCGTTAAACTGAGCGTCATGATTAAAGAGGGGGGGGGGGATAATGAGCCGTTATTCCCGTTCACTGACAGCCTCGCACACTCAGCGAATGAAAGGGTGTAAATGTGAGAGCCCGAGCTGCAGAGAGAAATAAAAAGCTTTTATAAAGACAGAAGTAAAAGCAGTAAAAGTGGAATGAGACGGAGCTCGCAAATAAAGCAAAGGACGCGAAAGACGTTAATGGATGAGGACAGGAGGGAGGAGACGAGGTGTGCAAGGGGGGTGTGGGGGGGGGAAGGAAATGGAAAGAGAGATGACAAATGTGTGATCCAGAGAGAGGAAGAAATTTAATGAGGTTAGAAGTTGGGAAGATCTTAAATGAAAGGAAAACCCCTACATGGTGCAAGCTAACCTGCTCAGCTGGGAAGGATCTGTGTGTGTATTTGCAAAGCTCTTGAGTGTGTATGTGGGTTTGTGTGTGTCGGAAGCCCCTGAGCGCAGGATGGAGACATTTGTCTCTGAGTGGAATTACAAGTGGCGGGCCGAACAAACCTTCAAGAGGCCTGGGAGAAATGGAAGAAAAAAAAGATTCAAGTCTTTCCTGCTTTTTGTTTTTCTAAAGTCTGAGTGTATTTTTTATGTTTTCTTTTGGTTTTGTTTTTATTACCTCTTTGGGATCCTTGCTGTTAAATACAAGCATTTTATCTTCCCTGGGACCTTAAGGCGCCACCATAATGGTGCCAAATCATTACTGAGCCCTGGATTGTAAGGGTGTAGAGATGTTTGTACATTCATCCCAAAACGTTACACGGCAAACACTATATTTTGCATGGAGTAAACACGGTTTGGCAGCTTTGCCCACTTCAATATTTGCCAGATTTAGTACAGTACAGCCTCTGTCAGAGTGACAAACTTTGCTTATAACTGATCCACAGACGGTTTGCGTGTTTATGGAACTGGGACATGCAGTCATTTCCTATGGCTTCATCAGAACATATAGATCAGAGGAAGAAAACAGAGGGATTCAGACCCATTTAGACTTTTATATCCGTGGATTTGTAGCCAAACTTGAGGAAATTATGTATCCAAGAGAATAATCAAAGTGTCGGAGCTCCGCTACAGTAAGCCTACATGTGTGCATTTTTGTCAGCGCCTATCATTAAAAGCAGACAGCAGTTCAGGGTGTGTCGACTGCAGAAAGTCAAGCAGTTGTTCTTCCACTGATAGACAGACGTCAGGACTACAGAGAGCCACTTGTTAGCTTTAGCGGTACACAATTGACGTTTGCAGGATATTTATTTATCTTATTGGCAGCATGTCAGCATTTGAGTGACAGGAAGAAAAATGGCCAATGAGAGAGTGTTAGTGTTGACTGTTTTTAACCTTGACACCGATGCGGAGTTAGAAACCGAGCTGCAAACGTCGGGCATCGATACAAACCCTGTTTAGGCTTTTAAGTGCAAGTTGCAGATACGGTTGATTTAGTTAAGCTGGATGCTAGTCAATTCAACATGCTCATATCGCTGCACAAGTCCAAGTGCGTGACAGAGAAAAGCAAAACCATTCAAGGCTTTTACTTGGGGCAAAGAATAAAAAGGAAACATGCGGCTGTTCTCAATTTAAAAAGCTGTTAAACTGAACTGCGTCACATATTAGAGAAACAGAATTAAAGGCCTAGCATTCCTTGATTTCATGCATATCGCCCGCCGCTTTTCATGATCATTTTATGTTAAATGATGAAGTTAGAACCATTTGGTTAAACCTTGAAAATATTACTCATAATCTCATGTGATCTGTCAGTGGAACGTGCACAGACTCCATGATGTTTACAGTAAATCCCTGGAGATGAGGGCAGCGTCTTCTGTTTGTGAGTGAGCTCTCAGTCCTCCTGAAAGGGGGGGGGGGGGACATCTGTGTCAGGCTTCCAGTCTTCCACTGGCCAATCTAACTCCCACCAGGAGCTGGCACTGTGCGCCTCGGCTCAACCAAAGCCAACCCCGCTCATCATTAGGAAACAGAAACAGGGGGCGTTCAAAAAGTCCGTCCTGCCAAACGCGGTGCCAGAGACGGAGAGGCATTAAGGAGCTCGAGGATGACCACGGAAGCCAATAAAGCCGCTATTTTGCACCCAAGTCTTGTGTGTTTTCCTTCCCACACTGTGCAGTTGTAATTACACATGTAAATATTTGGTGGGGCGCAAACTCGAAGAACAAAAGCCCTTCTGTCCAGCCGGGGCACAAAAAAATGTCAAGCAAAAAGACTTGTGACGTTAGCAGATTTTTTTTTTCTCCCCTCCGTGGATTTGAAAGCAAAGCAAAAAAAAAAAGACATCACTTCTCTTTGTAAGTGAGCACAGCGTCATCTTTGTTCGGGATGTCAAGATAATAATCTGAGCGTTGATTCAGACAGCGAGTACCATGAAAAGTAGTGTACTGCTGTCTCAGGCCTCAGAAAAGCGTTCCATCACCCCCACGCACCACACAGTCATTTATTAGGCTTCCCTTACGACCCGCTCAGACTGTCCAACTTCGACAGAGGAAGCAAATATCAGCCCACACCTGAATGTCAGCCTCACTGAATCGCAATTATTTTTCTTTTCTGCAGAGTGCCACATTTTATTCAGAGCTCTCACCGCTTCAGTCACATTCACCCGAGGACACTGACAAATGCACCCAAACCGTACGCGTCGACATTGGCTCATCAGAAAACTGTGCAGCCGAAGCCTGACACGAGTCGAGCCTGGCAGATATCAAGTTATGATAGCAATGTTGACTAATTTAGAGCAAGATTGAATTCCATCACCCCATCTCTCATGCTGTCAAATAAAAGCCTCCAAGTCTAGACTGATGGTATCAAAAAAAAAAGAGAGCTTAATTAGCTTGAAATAAATTTTCATTTTCTTCTACAAAGCCTGAGCCAGCGTCGTGGCTGCATGTGCGCCAGCTGACAGAGGCCAGAGGCTCGGTAATACGACGCTGGCATTCAGTGGGCTTCCTTTCCCATTCTCCCCCAGCCATTCCACAGGAGAGCATATCTTCAAATGTCACCCAAACACACACACGCACAGGCAGCATTTGTCACAGAAACTCCAGAACCGGGACGATTAAAATGTTGGATCCATTCGTTTCAGAAAGTGAGTAAACAGCCAGACAGAAGATGCCGACGACGGTAACAGTCAGGCAGGAAGATCGAATTACCTCCATAAAAGTGAAGCACAAGAGGTCCTTTGCGTATGAACAAGTCCTGCAGGGTCTTTAATGGGATATTTTACTGGCAGAGACAAAAGAGTACCTTGGACAACCATAATCCTGTCCTTCAAACAGGTGCAGACTCTACGAAACAAGGCTGAACCAAAAGCTTGTTAAAGATTTCCCTGCAGAGATTTGAAACGACACTCGAACAGAGACGGAAGTCAACAAATCTTATAAACTCATGAAACACAAAGGATGCTACAACACCCAAATGTTTTAGGCAAGTTATAGTAATACATCAGCTGGGGTGTGAGGGATTCATCTGCTGTGTCATAAACAGTTTTAACTTAACTCTGTCGCTAGATTTAGAACCATTTCAGACTATCCTGTGGCAGCCGTACGGCCCCACGCTGAAAGAAAGCACACAAATTTACCCTGATGTATAATTTATTTGGAACTTCTTGGCAGCTTTCAGACTATTTCCTGTCTAGTAACACAAAAACAATTTTTTAAAACTTTTTTATTATCTCCTACACTCACAGTCTGCTCCGACTCCAACGGTGCACGAGGACTACCGGCAGCAGTACTGAAGCCTGAACGCTCAAAGGAGAAGCAGTTCATCAAAATTCTGTAAAAGCACAAGGATCTGGTTTAAAATTATGCACAAACAAATATGAGATGCAAAGTAACATTAGGTGCATTTCCGCCACACAGCCTTCTTTTAGGAAGCAGCGTATGTCTCCTCTCTTTCAGCTGCAGGAACCGGGGCCAAAAGAAATCACTCCGGGTGGAAATTCACTCCAGGAAAACTGGCCTTGGTGGTGAGTCGGGATGTAAAGGAGCGAGAGATTTCTAGAAACTTCCCATGGGAAGTTAAGCGGGTCAATGTTAGAAAGAATCCAAACTGGAAACTTTCCATGGCAATTTATAGGGATTAACTGGAAACTGAGGGTAATTTAAGCAAAATCATATCCCAGCAAAAATATAAACGTATCGATTTGTCACAAGCAGATCATGAGTTTCACCTGAAGTTTGTGAAAGTCTAGTTTGTAAACGTCACTGAGTCATTTTGAACATTTCTACAATTTTCTGCTGTAATCCATTTTTCCAACTCATGGAGACAACTGAACAATATTTGTGTTAGTTTTTTTCGTTTTCACATAAAGAAAAAAATAGGTAAATTACATTTCACAACAAAACTATTTCCATTCATAAATAGTAATGTAAAAGGTTTTGTTCAGTCTGTTCCTGTATGCCCAGGTGACAGCATGTATGTTTAAAATCTCTGTTCAAAGAAGAAACTTTAATATTTTAAATTCCAGGTTTATTCACGTTTATTCCTTTGGAGAGTTTTGAAACTACTCTGTACTTAGGAAATGTGTTGTTGCTTTGGTGGCGGTGGGGCACCACTACACATTTTGATTGGCTCAGCATCTCCAGGACAATCCATTAGAAATCTTTGCATGAAAGCACCAATGGTGCAGCTGACAGGGGTTCCGTCGTGGCAGTTTAACCCGATTTATGCTTTAATGTCCTTCTTTCACTATTTTCCTGTCCCATTCTGGAGCCAAGCAGCTGTTCAACCAACTGCATCGCTTCAGCGTCGCAGCGTTGAGGAGAAGCGACATCGGCGGCCGAATATGGTCACCCGACCCTGAAACCCAGACTGTAACCGAAACAACAAACCAAGCTCTGGACAACCTCGTCAGAAAAAGAAAAAAACTATCTGGTGTTGAACCAAGAAATCTAAAGTACATTAGCAAATCTCAAATTATATAGTTTTGGCCAAAACCGCACTTAATAAAAGGGCTCAAAATGCAATTTATCATCCCTCTGCAACAAACCAACCTGCCTTAACATTCATGGAGTGTCACATTTTACAAGCAAAAAGAAATAAAAAATATTTAATGCTTAAAGCATAAAACATGACATTAGTAATTAGTTTTCTTTTATGGCCACTTAAAAAGCAATAAAATCAATAAGTAAAACATGTAATTTTAGCTCCTTTAGACTAAAAAAAAACAACTAAGGGTTAAGTGTTTAAGTTAGTGTTGTTTTAAATATTTTATAATGTTTGATGTTCTATTCTGATATCTGGATCATTTTGTTTCTGGGATTAATTTAGGATTAAAAAACGCAGTCTGCACAGACATGTCCTTCTAGCATAGCCACTCAGAATCCAGAAAACAAATCAAACTGCTCATGGAGTGAACACCTCAACGCTTGTGTGCTCATACATCACACACACACACAGCCTGGTGGAGCTGACTGGCAGGAACGCTACGAACATTTGTCTCCCTGCAGGAGCGTAGAAACAAGTGAACACCTCTGACCTTGGCTCATTTCAACCTCAAGTCTAACACTCCGATATATAATGCTGCTATGATTTCCTCAAATTGAAATATTGAGAAGGAGCTGAAATGAAAAGAAGAGAGAAACAAATATCTACTCCGTCTGCACCCACAGACACCCACTCAACAATGAACTTCCCACGAGGCATAGCTCGGATTCTTGGGCAGAATTTGCATCACAAATATCTTGGATGGGAGCGTGTGTGCATGCAGAATAAATAAAGCAGTGAGGGTGCCACATTTTGTCCCTCCACTTCCCCATTCATCCATCCGTGCATCCATCCACTCCGGCTTAATAGGCAGCATTCAGCGCAGGACCCACACAAGAGGCAGCAGTGGGATGTGTGTGAGTGTGTCTGCCACCGAAGACGGAGCCAAAACCCCTCCTAGACGCCAAAGACCAAGTATCCTTCCGTCTTTAAGACATTTCTAAAGATTAGTGCCACTTCATGGGCATTTCTGCTCATTTTCCCCTTCATGTTAAAGGTTTGATCAACCCAAATCCAGACCAGTGTTCACAATTTAAATATATGACAAATTATAGAGAAGAGTGTCCAAAAATAAAAAAAATAAAAACCTGTCAAAGTAGAAACCAGCATGGCTCCATAAAAAAATAATTTAAAAAAAAAATCACCTAACTTGTCTAGCCATAACAGGATCATTAAAGTGAATTTCGTCAAGGGATCCACACCACAGGGGGCCCCTGATGATGAGAAGCCACAGGATTTCTCACCGCCTGTGCAGCACCCCCTCTTGGTGTTTCTCCTTCATTTAAATTATTCACAGAGAAGCTGCGTGAAACCTGCCGGAGCTCAGCTCCTGGAGAAATCCACACAAACAGCCGCGGCTGGGGCTTTCATTCATTCAGAGGAATAAAAGAATAACAGGGAGGTGGGGGGGTCACCCGAGCCGATTTCTGAGTAAATTCAAAGAAACGAGCTTAACCAAACGAGGGACGACGAGTCTGGAGAGGTTTTTACGCAGAGTCCGTGCCTCCGATTTGGGAACTTGTGTTTAAGTTTGTGGCGCAGATCTGCAGCAGTGAGAGCGCATCTTTCGGGGAACAGGTGCGCACCTCTTCCTTCAGCCCTTCAACTCAGACTGGACGGGCTGGACAGAAGGACCGGGCGCACAGGGGCACAGAGAGGTGCGCGCGCGCATCCAAACAGCCACTCACCTGACTGCGCCGCACTCCACCGGATCAGCACCAAAGTGACGAGGACGCAGGCTGGGAACTTCATCTTCGCAGCGGATCAGAGCCTCGGTGTCTTGTTAACTCCCGTGGAACTCACATGTCCAGTGATGATATCCCGGTCGCTCACGCGCACACTCACGCAGAAGAACAATGAAACAGCCAAAAAATGATAAAAAGAAAAAAAAAAGATTTTTTTTTTTGGAGGGGGGAGGGGGGGGAGACCCGCTGGAGTCTTCTCGGTCTTGGCACAGTTTCCAGGCAGAAGCAGCTTTTTTGTGTCTTTGCGCCCTTTTTTTCCCGCCTTGTTTGTTTGTTTGTCAGCTCCAGGTCCGGTGTTTAGGTCGGTTTCCACACCGCGGACACTCTGAGACATTTACTCCTCACTCTGCCATTGCNGGGGGGGGGGGGGGGCGCTCTGGACACGCCCCCTCCCGGTGATCGACACCCTCATCAGCCTATTGCAACTCAAACCACCTTTTCCTTTTTTTGAAAAGAAATCAGCTCGGATCCCTTTAAAGGCTCCTGATTGGCTGTTGGGCTGATTGCGGCCGTCGGTACACCTGTTTTGTGTTGGTTTCCCGCGGGACGCAGGTGGGAAATGATTTGGTTTTTTGTTTAAATCAGCTGTGATATAAAAGCCACAGCTTGTTATCTGGAACATCTCTGTTAATGCTGCAGAGCTGGGTCTCCGATTTAATAAAAAAAAAACAACACAGAAAACAATAAAGAGTCCATCACCTTCGAAAACAGATGCTATTTAGATGAAATTTGATTCTCCTACGAGGAGAACGTATTAATCTTATTGCATCCAATTTATTTAGATCAAAACAGATACAGAACGTGACAAACAGTCCCCCTCTTTAAAAACAAGTTATTTTTAGAAAGTTTTATCAGCTTAATATGAATGTTTTTCTTCTTATTGCCCTGTTTGAGTTAGACTCCTTGTGCTAGATCTTTTATTTATAAATCAAACCACATGCAGAAAGCTGTAAAGTCCACCACCTTCTAAAAAGCATAAAATATGTCACTGTGAACATTTCACATCTCTAATAATAACTTTTATTGCCCGATTTGAAATACAAGTTTTCAGTGCTGTAAATCTGCAGTTTGTTAATTTATTCAGATTAAATTAGACAGAATTTAACAGTCTGCCCCCTTTGAAAAACATAAAAAGTGATTTTTTTTTTACAAAGTTTAATTACCCCACTATGATTATTTATTGCCCCGTTTGATTCTTGTGCCAGAAAGCTCTTATTTATTTAGCTAAAATCAGATCCAGAATGTGACAGAGTCCACCACCTCCTAAAACATAAAACAAGCCACTGAAGACGTTTTATAACCCTAACATTAATATTTGTTACCCAGTTTGATTTAGACTCAAGTGTTTCGTGCTCTAAAGAATCTGACACACATTTCACCACAATCTAAAAACACAAGTGATTTAGAGAAATTTTATAACCCGACAATAAGTATTCCCCTGATTGATTTAGAGTTGGGTTTCTTGTGCTGTAAATCTAATTTATTCAGGTCAAATCATGTGACAAACATTACACCGCCCTCTAAAAACAAAGTAATTGAGGAATATTTATGATCCTGGTATTATTTATTACTCCTTTTGATTTAAGTTTTATTGAGCCAAGAGGATGTGCAAATCTCCAACACTACAGGCGACATATACTTTGATGGTCTAAAAAAAGACGAAGAAAACGAGCTGCATTGTTGGCAAAAAGTGCCAAGTTTACAGTATCTTTTTACGAGCCCATCCTGCTGCCCCGGCTTCACTTGTGAACTCGTGTAAAAGTGGATGAAACGAGCAATGAGGACAAGAAGATATTGATTTGTGGTCCATGTAAGACGAAAACATCCCTTGGTTTCGTATTGAAGGACTGAAAATGCAAAGCTGGACTCAAAATCGAGTCCTCATGGCCCCAAAACAGGGGGGCCCATTTAGTGTCCTCTGCTGCCCTCTAGTGGCTCTTATAGGAAACTGCTCAGGTTTCAGACCAACTTGCTTCTCATTTTTCACTGAGAAGATACGTTTTGGTGTGTCTGAGCTAACAAAAACGAGACCATGAACATAAAAATCCAGCTCTCTCCATCAGCCCACGCGTATTAACATATGAACACAGACAGCTTCTCTTGGGGGGGTACCACAGCACGCATGGGGCTGAAATAAATGCCTTTTTGGTAAAACATTCAATTAGAGCCATTTCTGAGCTGCAGGAGATCTGCACAGATATGAAACTGACGTGAAAAATGCTAAATTCGTGCCTTTTGTGCTTTGAAATTGATTCCTGTGGGCAGCGGGGACAATGGACTTATCCGAGGAATAAATAATTAACGGGGAAGGAAAACGTGACTCGTGAGCTTTTAATTAAAAAACTCATGAGTCTTATGACGCACCTCCTGAAGGTGGCCTCCGTAGAGATAATATCTCAGAGGATTTATAGTTTTAAATGAAACCAATAAGTTTAAAAAAGGTTCTTATTTTAAACTGTGAAATCAAACATAAAAATGTTCATCCTGAACAATACCAAAGGCTGCAGTTTGAGAGTTAAATCAGTTTTCCAAATATACCAATATGCAATTCTGAAATGCGGGTCCACGTTCAATGTAAACAAACCACTTTTTTTGCCTACTTTACTCAACAAATCCGTGCATAAGTACTTACAGACATCAAATTTGTTGGACTTCTCGTTCCCAAACAACTCTTCCATGAATGTTGATCTATTTTCAGTCACTCCGGCTGTTTCTGTAGGTAAACACACACACACGGTAGTTGGCATCACATTTTGCTTACAAGTTTATCATTTAAAGACACATTAACCGTCCATATGAGGAAAGGAGTTGTGCAGAATCTGTTTCTTATGTTAAGAACTTTTGCTTTTAAATCCTGTCAAAATATGGGAAGTTTTGCACACTTTTGTTTCTCTTTCCTGGAAGTTGAGGCAAAAGGTGTTTTAGGAGTTTTAACATTAAAAACTAAAACTGACCGCCCCGCTTACGAGTCATTAAAATGAATTTGAACCCTCTTCCAAGGCTCTGACTCTCTGGTTTCCCAACAACAGGCACTAATTTTGGAGCCCGACTTTGTTTTGTCCCCTCTGCGCTGCAGCAGCGGGACCAGGGGCTCAGATGACACATAACGGCTGCGGGGAGTGAAAAGGGGGGGGATTTTTTTCGCGCCTTCCTCCTGACTTGTGGTTGATCTGTCTCTCCTGGATCACTGGTTTTGGACAGAAGTTTGGGATCAGAATGCTGCTGGTCTCCAGGGACTGAGGAGACTAAAACCTGGGTCTTGGTCTTGGAGTTTGGATCCAGCATGGCTCTGCGGAGCGTCCTGCTTCTGCTGCTGCTGCTCACAGGTGAGGGGGTCTCTGAGGTGGGAAACTGGTTTTTATTTGTCATCAGCTTTCCACCCACTCTCTTCATCTTTTTCACAAGCTGACCGTTTATGTTAACTGATTGTTTTATTGTATCTAGAATTCGAAGAAATGATGAAACTACTTGCCGGAACACAACAGGGATGTATTGACTGTTATTCTTATTTTAATCAACACATTCATTAAAGCTCTCTGTGAAAGCAGGGCTGCAAATTCTAAGTCTGGAAATGTGGGGAAAAGCAGGTAATAAAGACACAAATGAGGAAAAGAGTGAGAAAATATAAAATAAATGAAGTATTAAGTAAACTATGTGGAAGGACATTTAGAAATATACAGAACAATCTGCTAAATTTGCCCTTGCCGTTCAGTTAGATAAATATTTCATAAAACTCTTGACAGATTTTAATGAAACGTCACATCTACATCTGACTAACTTTTGGAGTTGGACCAATTTAAGATGGCTGCCATAGCCAATTGACTTTAGAAAACACAGAAACGCCCATAAGTCTGTTCATTTAAAGGATATTGAGCTAAAATATTGTGTGGTAGCAGCTGAGAGTCATCCCTAATACATAGTTTGAGCATTTTTTTGCTTCAAAATTCAGCTTTAACTGGTTGAGTTTTTTCTGTTAACAAAGTTCATACATTCTGTTATAGCAGAAGCTGTCCGAAATCCTGCAAAAAAATGTATCGGGTTTAAAATCTTAATCTGAAATAGGCACAATAAATTTTCCCCAAAACATTAGCAGCTCGATTTAATGTTTTATTTGAAAGGTTCTTGCTTCTCCTCCACTGATTTATGTCCCTGCAACAAATCTAAAGCACAGAAATGTAGTCCAAATTTATAAATGGGTAGGTTTTTTTTTTGTGTGTGTATGTAAAACCTCTTTTTTCGTGTGTAAGTGTCATCTCAGGGAAGATAATTTGCAGAATTTGGTTCAGCAGCTTGTTAAAGTGTCAAGGTTACCTCAGGGCATCAAAAACTAATCATTTGTGACCCACAAACAGCTAATACGCATAGGAAGACCACAAAGTTAGCAGTATTGTAGCATCTGCTAGGATTCTGCCTAAAATAGTCTAATTTTCTCTGTATTAGTTACTTAAGGACAAAAAGTGGGTGATAAACTTGCTTTTTTTCAAAATTATCCCAACTTTGAGCCTTTTGCTGCTCCATCTCAACAGCTGGTTGTCACAAACACCATTTTCTTTTCACACCACCTCCTTTAAAAGCTCGCCGTCAACACGTCGGGTCTCCCTCGGGGCCTTCGGGGGCCTCTGGGAGAGCTCGGCAAGTTGGCGCAAACACAATGGGCAAACAGTTGGCCCTTATCAGGCCGGCACAGGCCGAGATCCGCCGCGTTTTCCCGATCGAAACAACAACCCGCTGGTTTTCCACGCAGGGGTCTTTGTTAGCCTCCCTCTCCCCGTCCACGGTATTACATTCAGTTCTCATACCGGTGGGACGGCGGCGGTCTGCCTCCGCATTAAGAGGCTGTTTGCACACATCTCTGAAGTAAACAAATGGGATTGGGACTCTGATTGCAAATTAAAATCTTTTCTTGGTGAAAGTAGCAGCCTAATAGGGAAGAAATGTCCCAGTGAGAATAACTATAGCCAGAACATAACCTTGTTTGTTGCACAAACATATTCCTAATTATGAAGGCAGTAAACAGAGCAGATGAACGCTGAGGCTCTTTCCACAATCTCTGTTGCATTTGTACAATGAGGCGTATTTTTGCTTTTCTTATGTTGTCTTTTGTCTCCTCTTCCACAGCTCTTGTCGTCCCTTCAGAGTCCGGCTGCAACGTTCGTTTCTACGAAACGATGATCAGAGATTTCTGCTTGGATGAGTTCCAGGTCAACATGGGAAGACTGGAGTCAGGCTTGTGGTGCAGCTGGCCCCACACAGTGGAGTGAGTCAAACTAGAGATGGGCGATATGGACCCAATTTATTACAGTATTTCTGCTATTTATCGTAATAATGATAAAAAAGGTGATAAATGCAGCCAAAGACACTGGAAGCACATCACTAAAACACAGGACGTGTCACCCTGAAGTGTGTTGGAACACAGATTGCTGCTTGAGTGGATTTTATCATAAACTTCACCACAAATTAAAGAAGATTTCTCACCAGAATCACTAATCTGTTGATCAACAGACAATAGCTTGTTTACAGTAATGAGAGTTTGGGTCTCTGGATATTGGTCAACCTCAACATTTAATCTTTCTTCTTCCTTTAAAATTAAAAAGCACTACAACTAAACAAGAAAAAAAACATAGAAGAGCTGCTGTAGGAACTGAGATGTCCAAGAAGTGAGTAGTACTCATAAAAAAGTCATTGTTGCAGGACCTGTTGTGGCTGAAAACAGAACCTTGGGAAATTTTGCTGAAGTGCGAGGCTTCAAATGTCAAATTCTGTCACTATTTCTGTTTTTGTTTTTGCATTAAAAGACAAAAAACGAATAAAAATAAATACAACGACATAAAACAACAGAAGTTTAGAAGGAAATAAAGCAAAGCTGCTGAGGAAACAGATTAGAGGAGGATAATATGTGGTTAACCACACCTCGTAGGCACCAGATACCTACTGGGTCATATTTATTGCTACAGTGCTTTTTAAACTGTTATGGCAGGATCACAATGTTTTATTGCAGGGGATATTTCTCTGTATATTATAAGCAAGATCACACTGCCCATTTTAACTTCAAACCTGTTTAAAAATACACACATACATAAATAAATGTTGGCATGCTCTGAAAAACGCCAGTAGAACTAGACTATACAGCCTTAACTCCAGAGTCAGTGGTGTCCAGTTCTGGTCCTCAATGGCCACCATCCTGCATGTTTTACGTGTTTCTCTGCTCCAACACACCTGATTTGAATCAATGGGTGATAAACAGGCTTCTGCAGAACATGAAGAGGTGATTTAGCCACTGAATCAGGTGTTGGAGCAGAGAAACAAGTAACACATGCAGGATGGTGGCCCTGGAGGACCAGGATTGGAGACCCCTGTCCAGTCCTGGTCCTAGAGAGGCACTACTGCATGTTTTAGATGTTCTGACACACCTGACTGATTGACAATGATTAACAGGCTTCTGCAGAAGTCAAAAACCTGCTGAGGAGCAGAGAAACATCTCAGACATGCAGGATGGCGGCCCTCCGGGACCAGAACGGGACACCACTGGTTTAAACTCTGCATTTAACTGGAATTAAACGAACACGGCCCCTTTTTGAATGAAGCTACTTTTCACAGAATCTGTCAAATGAGCTTCTTCTTTAACAGCTCTCAGTTTGTCCTTTTTTAGGCGAGAATCCCACAGACTACTTTTTTCAGTAAAAGATTTGAGCTGCTGAAATAAACAAGGCCTTACCTGGAATAAAAAGACTGCAGTTCATGTTGCCGTCACATCAAAACAAGCCGAACTCTCTTCTTTAGCCTGGGGGGTGGAAGCAGCAGCCATGATTTCCGGAGAGAATGTCAGCTTTTGAAGAACAGTTTTCCATTTTTCCCCTCAGTTGTTTTACAGAACGATAAACATCTCCTCCACCTTCGCTCCTGGAACTCTCTGCTGCTCCCAGCTGGCAAGGTGGAGCTCGTTAACCTAATTAGCCGGGACCACCCCTTGGTGTTTTAGGCCTCTCCATTTTAGTTTTGTTCAACCAACTTTCTCAATACACACACAAACATATATATATGTATAAATGTGAGACAACATTTATCTCACTGGAAAGACACAATTTTACGTGTTATATATCTGTCACAGATTGTGGAAAAAGACACCAAATACAGACATTTATTTACACTTTATTTTAGGAAAATATACTCCTCAGAAATAAATTAAGAAATCTTCAGTTCCTTCAGAAATGTTCTTTGAAATCTGCTTCAGTATATTTGCTCCATTTTGGTCTTCTTATACTACTTTTAGCTTTTAACTAGTTTTTGCTGCTTTTAGCTACCCTTTTTACTTTTTAGACTTTAGCTAGCTTTTCCTACTTTTAGCTTCTAGTACTACTTTTTGATTTCAGCTTGTGTCCTGCTCCTTTTAGCTAGTGTTTTGCTTCATTTAGCGTCTAACTACTATTTTGATGCTTTAAGCTTTCAGCTCATGTTCTGCTACTTTTAGCTTTAAGAACCCAGTTTCAGCTTCTTCAGCAGATTCCAGCAGTCACTCTGCACTTTCTGTGAAAAAAAAATGAAATTTTGTCCAGTTGTGTTTGAGTTCCTGTTTGGCTGTGAGACTTTTTCGGAGCCCCAGCAGTCAGGGGGATGAGTCAGACCTGGAGGATGAAAGAAGCCGAGAAGCTGCTGTCAAAACGCTGTGATTTCCCTCCTGGCTCTCTGTCCTCTCACGGTTCAGCACAATATAATTGGTGCTGCTGCTCTTTTCGCCCGTTTTACAGCGCAGCTCAGGAAAAAGCACGCAGGCGTTTCGAGGGCTGTGTAATAAAACTCCTGGAAACAATGTGTGACGCCAGCGTTTGACTCAGATGAAAATAGAGCCGAGCTGTAGATGCAGGTCAAGATATAACGAGACGGAGCAACACTTGTAGGGTCTCCCTTTGAATATGTTTCCTTCCATTTTCAACTCAAACACCTTGCAGCCCACAGAAACACACACTGAAAATAATGTCATATCATATAGATAATGCATAAAGTTTAACTAACACCTACAACTCCATCATTTTTCAGCACAAGATTAAGTGTAAAACCCAGGCATGAAAGGAGGCGGGTGATATGCATTCCTTCAAGCAACACAGGCCTTTAATATTATCTGATGAATTTGCTGAAACCGCACAACTTCTCGGTCCCATCTATCATTTCGAGAGCAAACTTCTCCTGCACTAAATTTTACCTGTAGCTATCTTTCTTTTTGCGTGTCAGGCAGCTCATTGTTACACAGATCACATCGCTCTTCGGGAAATAGTCGTCCCTGTGGGTCACCTTAAAGATAACTGTGGATAAAAGACTTCTGGAAAACTAGAAGCCAGGAAGTGAAACTTTTCTTATCTTCGAGGCATTTGTTAAAGTGATGTACGGCATGCTGCTCAGGCTTTCTCTGCTTTATTTGCACATAAAAATATGGCAAGCCTTTTGTGTATTTATTCAGTATCCTTGATATCAGACGTCCTTCTTTCACACTAGTTTGTGACTCCACTGCACTAGTTGCTTTCGCTCAACAAACACCTATACTAGTAACACTTATTTTCCAACTAGTGGCACTTTTGCCCAACTAGTTGGAGCATAAGTCATACTAGTCAGCAAATCTGCTGCACCATGTAAGGGTTTTTTATGCTTACTAGTTAACTTGTGCAACGCATCATCAACTAGTTTGGTCAAATGGTCCCCTGGTGCTTTAAAAAGCCAACTAGTTGGGAGCAACTAGTTTGAAAAAAAAATGCTAACTAGTATGACTTCTGCTCCAACTAGTTGGGCAAAAGTGGTACTAGTTGGCCAAAACAGTTACTCGTAAAAGTCTTTGTTGGACTAGTGTGCCAAAATGCTGAACTAGTGCAACTAGTGACGCATATTCAAAATGACGCTTGATTTCAAGGATATCAAATAAATACACAAACAGCTTGCCATACATATGTGACTGGCAGCTGTGAGCGTCTTATTTGTTCTTTAGAATTATTGATAAAATAAGGAAATCTTACATCAGAGTGGATTTAAACATGCAGATTCACAGCCTTTCAGGTTTCTTCACTTCGCTCCAACACTTAAACTCACTTTCTGAGCTGGAATATTGCTTTATTTGTTGTTCTTTAACAACATGAAGTCTGCTACAAAATCAATCTGTATAATTTGTTGGTCTCTGTGAAGAAAACACACACAGAAATGAATCAACGTGCTTCGAGGGCTCAGTCTTTTTGTTCTTGTTGCTCCCTTTGGTGTCCAGAAAAGAATCCCCTCCTGGTATGTTGAGAATCTCCACTGAGCTCCTCACTCAGCTGGTGTGCATCTCCATTTCTCCTGCCGTCCACACACAGCCGTTATATTTAGCCGTGTTAAACTTGCTGGTCATCTGAGAGGACGTTTCAAAGACAACATGAGAGGAAAATCTGAGTGCACATTTAACTTTTACTGTCATGATATGAAAAATGAAATCCTTTATCCCCTGCAGCTGAAAGGCGCGTCTGTATGTGTTTGTGCCTGTCTGTTAGCAAAATATCTCATAAATCTCTAGAAAAACTGTAATGAAACTTAACTTAGAAAGTTATAATTGAATTTATGTCTACAGCTTTGGAGCTAACTGACCTTAGCAAACACCAAAATGACTACGACTCAGTCTGTTTTACTGATACTGAGCGAAAACTTGGTGTGGAAGTAGCCGAGAGTCGTCCACAATCCATACTCTGAGCGCTAACAGATTTAACAAAACTGCATGAGATCAGGCGAGTTTGACCAAAACAGCTGCAACTTCATCATTTCTCCAGATAAGACGATCTGAAAGGCCCTTTAAAGAATGTTATCCCTTTAGTTAATTTCAGTTTTAAACTTTATTGCATTAAGAGTCAAACGTCTCTGTGTTGTCTGCAGGATCTACGAAGGTCTAACGAACTGCACCTACCAGGTGGCCCTGAGAGTGGACTGCTTCTGGCCCAATGAGGTCGTCGATGGCTTCTTCATGAAGATCCACCAGAGATACTTCCACGACTGCGCTTTGACCGGACGGCTCCTCCACGACCCGCCGGTCAGCATCCTGGCGCCCTTCATCGCCGTGCCCGTCCTGGTCACCCTGCTCATGACTGCCATCGTGGTGTGGAGGAGCAAACGCACTGAAGGGGTTCTTTAGGACCAGCTGGATTCCTGGCCTTCAGCTGTGGACTGGAGATAGACTCAAAATACGCAGAAAGTGTGTCCTGAAGTTTGTGCGTTGCTGAACTGCAGCAAAGGTTGATGTGTAAAATGAATTAAATGTTTTATTTGTTATGAAAATGTATGATTTTTATCTGTGCAGGCAGATATCGCCACTGATACGAGAGTAACAGAAAGATCTCAGGCAATTATGAGGCTGTGCATTTTAATCACCATCTGCTGTCATGGCCCAAAACTGTTTGTGAACTCATAAAAAACAACAGAGGAGGACACTCAGGGGGACTGGATTCGATTAAACCAGATAAAGAGGAGCAGAAAAGGAAAAAATAAGCTTTGGGCATAGATATTCAGGGCAGTGGTCTGCAATTAAAATTCAACGAGAGCCGCCTGAAGAAATGTCTCTCTAGGAAAGGTATATTTAAATCCTCTTTTAGTGACAGCCAAGCTGGGGGATTTTTCACTCATGATGTTGTTTTACAGGTCTGTATCTTTCTGTGGGCTGGCAGCTTCTCTCTGCAGAGACGAGAGAACAAAACTGTGGGTCAAACTGTGGAAATTATTGTAAATGCATGAAAAGCTGAAAAGCTAAAAATAAATTCAGTAAATACAGGAAAATGTATACAAGTAAACATATATTTTACATATACTGCAGGAGTCTCAGATAACATGTGTGAGAGCCTTTTTCACTAAAATATGGATTTTGACACACAATAAAACAATGTTCAAAATTGGGAAAATATAGGCATATAAACATAAGGTATGTAACTTTTGTGCAGTAAAAGGACAAAGAAATGTAGATATTGTAAACAGCTGAAGGAAAAAACTGGGTTCAGAAAACTCATTATTTACAATTAAACATGATGGAGGTTGTATCATGGCGTGGGCCAGCTGCACTAACATTAACGAGGGCCCTGAATGGATAAAAGGACGAATAAAATAAAGTCTTGAGTCACATGTCTGACAGTGCAAAACAAAGCAAAGATACTGACAATTTTTAAAGTCATCCTGAGCTAAATCACCTTGACTAAATGTTTACAGAGAATTATAATCTGCTATAAGAACAAAAGACCTTTTTAAAAGCTTTATTTTTTTAAGAAAAGAAAAACAGAAATCTGTGCAAAGCTATCAGATGGCTACAAAAATATTTAGCATAAAGACAACCCAAAATCTCTCAGAATTATTTCTGGAGGAAGCGGCAGTATCAGTGACTGAACGCATCACTGTGTGTCAGAGCGCCATCTGGCGGTCACTCTTCGGGACACAGAGTTGCAGCTTTTTCAGATCTCAGGCTCGATCCTGATTGTTCAGCCAGTTCAGACTTAAATTTATCAGCTGTTGCAGCTAATTGTTCAGCAACTACTGACTTATTTCTGAGGGAAATTTTCAAGACTGTTTACAGCTTTAAAAAATCATCTTCTTATATCAGCCATCGTATTCTAAATATTAACTTTTAATTATCAAAATTTATCATTCAACCACACGTACCCACTGCACTGAATGCTTCTAAGTATGGCAAATATTTTGTTTAATAATAATAACCAGCTGCTGAAGTTTTAGGAAGGACTGTTGTCCCATTCTTGTCTGATGGAGGATTCTAGCTGTTTGGTCCTGGGTCTTTGCTGGTTTTCTCGTCGTAATGCGTCAAATGTTTTTAACTAGTTAGTAATTAACACTTGGACTCTTCTACTATGAAGCCTTTCTGTTGTAATGGATGCAGTCTGTGGTTTAGCACAGGGAAATAAGCCTTCCCTGAAGAAGAGGTTGTCTGGATCAGAGCAGATGTTCTGAAACCTGTACATACTGTTCTGCATTGATGGAGCCTTTCCAGATGTGTGAGCTTCCCACTAATGCACCCCCATACCATCAGAGAGGCAGGCTGGATGGTTTGGACCCGTCTGACCTCAGAACAGTTCTCCTCTTTGGTCCAGAGGAGACACATCTGTTCAGATCTGGCTTCTTCTTTGCCTGATAGAGCTTTAAGCAGCATCTGTGGACGGCACGGTGAGCTGTGTTTACAGACGACGATCTGTGGAAGTGTTCCTGAGCAGAACAGAACCAGAACCTGGTTTTAATGCAGAAGATCACCAACATCCAATACTGACTTTCAGCGATATGTTTAAGGTGCCTTAAAAGTTGGGGAACATGCCTGTCCAGGATTCAGCCAATTGGGTCAAGGTCTGCATGCCATAATGGTGCACAACCATCGTAACGTTTGTGTCAGAAGAGAGAATTCAAGCTGGAATTGTTCTTAAATCGAAGTTAAATCAAGTTAAGTGGCATCACACAGAAAAAAAGCATAGTTTTAAGACAGATTAATTCAAGACAGAGTAAAAATCTGTGTAAATGTTCTTGATCAGTCATAGTAATTAAATACAATGTCATTTTTTTTTGTGCATGTAAAAGTTATGGCTCAGCACTTCCCCTCCATCTTTTGTGCTTGCTGAGCTGTTCTGTCCCTGTCACTGGCAGGGGAATTAATGACAGCCATGTTATCAAAGCAGCAAAAGCCTTCAACGGTTAAGCTTAGTCAAGCAGTGTTTGGATTTTCTGATTAATACCCGAGACCGTGACTGTATTCAAAGACACATTTCAGCAGTTTTTTTTTGGTAATGATAAATGAAGTGAATGGAGGGCGGAGATTATGAGATCAGCATTTGGTGTCAGGTGAACGAAGGTGAGAGCTCAGAGGCCATGAGTTGGAAGTTCATGTCTCGCTTGTTTTGGACAATTTTTGAGAGGTGTTCAGGCTCAAGGAAGACAGTTTGTTTCAGCTTCTGGATGCTGGAGAAGCTCTCCTCCAGATGACACTTATTATTATTATTATTTGCCTTAGTGTGTGTGTGTGTGTGTGTGTGTGTGTGTGTGTGTGGTTTTGTCTGTAACTGACCAAATGAGATCTGCTTTTCCACACAATTCAAGATGGCTGCCACATCAAATTGACATTAGCCAACACAAAAAAGCTGCAACTCAGTCAGTTTTAGAGCTATTGAGCTAAAATATGATGTAGCTAAAAGTCAGTCAGCACACATACTCTGAACATGACATCTTATGATATCTCATGAGATAGTTTAAAATGTAATTTTCAAGGTTTGACCAAAACAGCTGCAGCTTCATTTCTGCTTCTACTTACTACTTTGTCATTTCTAAACACAAGATATCTTAATCTAAAACCCTGGCATGAAATGAGGTGGGCTATAATAATCAAGATTTAATGATTATAAAAAGTATTAGGATAAATGTTTTATCTATAAACTTCTGACAAGACTAGAAATGATGTCTTAACTTTCAGGGTGTGCTGCTTTTTGCAGAAATGCTTGCACATGCGTGCACCAGTCCGCAGATGGCAGTATATACACATGGAGATGTAATACCTGGGCTCCAAATAGACTGAGCTGCAGAGAGTAAAGATGCATAATGTGAGCATTTCATTCCTTTATTTATTGCTGTCATTTAGCATGGAACATCAATATTTGAGTTACAGTCAAATAAAAGGGGTAAAAAGTTGTCTTAAAATGGTTTTATGCAAAAACGTATCAAATTAAAGGTCCTTTTTTTCCCCATTCAAGTGACATCTGTTGAATTTCTCTTTATTTTTTCAGTTTAACACCATCCTTTTGCATTTTTGCCCAATCAACAAGCATTGATCCATTCATTCAGCTGATCAATACTCACTGTCAAATATGATTTGCAGCAGGCCTTGCGTTGACACAGCGGGGGGAGGAAGGTGTAGGACGTCCTCAGAAGGCCTCCCCAACCCTTAACATGTTACTATGTGCAGCCATGCCTCATGTCTTCCAATCAATCACCTCTGATCAAACCTGTCAGCTGCAGTCAAGTCACTGTGTTCATACGTGTGCAAGGTGAAGAACGACGCTGTCAACACGTGTTTACGTAGATCCGACCGAGTCTTTACACAAAAAGTCTCATTCAGCACACAATGCTGCAAATGCGCAGGAGCCGTAAGACAAAAGTTAATGGACTCAGACAAGCAGCATCACGTACGGCTTTAATATCTGCAGGCATCCTCTGCACATAAAAAAAGAGTGGTGGGGGTGCTTCCATCGACTGCGACGAGCGGCGTTGCTAATGCTCCACGGGGAATTCTCCTGAAAAGCAATCACACAGGTAATCCACACTATATGAGAGAGAGGGAGAATTATTACAAATGCTGGATTTAAAGTGCATCAAGGCAGGTGTAGGGGGAAAAACAGTTTTCAGATTTGAATGTAAGAAGTTATGGATTGTGGAGGAAGCGATATCAGAGAATGGTATTATATGCATGGCAGAAAAAGACTACAAGTAAATGCATGTGTGCAGTGTATGCCGGCACACTGATTTTTCCCTTCATCTGAGAGTGTGAGTACAGACAGGCAGGCTTGGGGGGATGGATGAATGGATATTGAGCATAAAATCCCACTTCCCTGCAGAAATCTCAGCAGGTAGAAGCAGATTGCAGCTGTTGGATGAAATACACGAATTTACAAAACAGTCTCGCTGCCTCATTGAAAGCCATGTAATTTGGTAGGGAAAAAAATGTCATGGGTTTTTGAATGCAGACCCCTGAGTCCTTAAACACAATCTTTTTCTGGAAAAAACGCATGAGAAGCTTGAAATGAAAAAAAGAAGGATGCAAACCAAGAATGTTTAGTTTTGAAGCCGCTGGAATCCGCTCATTGATCAGATTTCACCTAAACTGTTATTTTATGCCAGTATTAGTTGCCTAAAAGTATTTATACAAGATACACAGCTGGATTTTTCTCTGAGCTCAAAGAATTAGCTGGCTTCCAGTGTGGCTCATTTGTGGCTTAAGATTTTTATATTGTCTTGAAAAAGGAAAATAATTACACTCAATGTATGCATTCATAAAAAAGTGGCACCAAATCAATTTTGTCCACAAAAAACGTAAATGAAAATAATTTCTTGACACCATATTATACTGCATGGAAGGTTTGCACTACAGTAAAGTTAGGATGTCTCAACTGTTAGTTTTTCTAAACATAAAAAAGTACTTTTGCCAAAAATCTAACAAAACAATGACTGAAACAATTACCTCTAACAACCAGGGGAATGACATCATCACCTCACACTAAAATGTACAAGCTTTAAAAGCTTAGCATCAAGAATCAACTTTGTTTGATTTAATTCAAGGAAATCTTTGTCAAATGTAATAAATAATAAGAATAAAACCAAAATGGGCAACTACATAAAAAGCTCTCTAAAATAAGGTATAAAGTCATGAAAAAGACAGAAAACGTTCCAGTAAACACATCAGAAAACAACAGAACTGCCCTCACTGAAAAAACCTCACATGTGGAATCCACTTGTTTTAACATGTGAAAACAGGCTGAAATAACATGTGACAGACACCAAACTAAATCTACATGAACTTCACATGTGGAAAATCCTGGTAAACTAACACGTAGCATGTGTGAAACACGTTTTGCACATGTTTACTGTGCAGATTTACAACAAAAATCATATAATTTTCACATGTGGTAAATCAATATGTGACAAATGTGAAGCATCTGATTTTAAACCTCACATATAAAAAAAATCCTATGTAAAACCATGATAAATAAATTACCATGTGACATATGTGAAAAACACATTTCCCATGTGAATATGAAAAGAAAACGTGAACTTTACCTGCAGAAACATGTGAAACTTGTTAAATTAGCATGTGACATACATGAAATGCATGTGAAAATATATTTAGCACATCTTCTAAATGGATTTAAAACAAAACAATGGAAACATGGAAAACAAACAAGGAAAAATCACATCCTACCTGTGAAAGCATGTAAAATTAACACATGAAACATGTTTTGCACATTTCCAGTGCGATTTTGGAACATGTTCATGTGGTCTCTTTGTTTTTCCACATGGGATAACGTGAAAAATGTGGTAAAGTCAAGGGGTTTCCCAAATTTTTGAGCTCTGTTTTGTGAATTATAGAGATTTGTCATCAAAACCTGAGAAATTAGGCTTCATTGCTCATTGGTTGAACCATTTATGTGGACGTGTTTGATTGGTTGATTGGGTTCATTTTTTTTGTCTTTGCCTGCTCCAATGAAATCCTGACTGTTAATGTTTGATGAAGATAAAGGCCACAAGCCAAAATGTGTTGTTCAACTAATAAAGTTTCTCTCATTACAACAAGTACTGAAGTTTTTACCTGGTTGCACATTATTATCACCATTTGGTGTCCGTATGGTTACAGTTTTCCTTTCTAACGCACTAAAATGGACCCTAAAGAAGACATTTTGATAGTAAAGACTAGAGATAAAACATCTACTTTGAAATGTTTGTGCCACATTTCCCAACATTTAATATTTAATTATTTACATAAAGCACAAAAATGTGGAATAATGATGTTCACCATGTTCACACCAGTAGATAACCTTGTCTTTATTTCTAAATAACGCTTAGTTTTATCAAAATTAACAAGCTTTATTTGCTATAATTGATACTTTAACAGCAGGAGCCAATCAGCACATCAAAGCCTTGGTGCCTACTGTCAAAATGTATTTTTATAGAAACTGAAACCATTTTCTAGTCTTTTAATAAAACTGAGGCATTGCAGTTTCTGTTTTCTTCCTGAATGCACTAAAAAAGGAGCCGAGACTTTATTTGTCTTTTTACTGTGGTACTGGACATTGTGACAAAATGGGTTTCCAATCTTGGGCAGGATATGAAGATCTTAAATCTCACATATAAAAACTTCACTTGAGACTTCCTGTTTTTTCTACTTCTTCTTCACAGCCAGTTGTAAAGAATAAATATCACTGGTATTGAAAGGATCCAATCAACTCAAAGGCAATTCTTTCCCCCCTTTTTCTTGCCTAGATGTTCACTTTGAGATGCACTCGGAGGGCTAATCCCACTCTCCGAGGAGAGAGGTAGGTATTGGCTTTGATGATAGAAATGGATTAAACAGATTACATTAAAGGCCAGTCTAATTGAACCAATCTATCCTGATTCTGCCGCTGTAAGATAAATGATGAGAGGGCCAGATAGGATATATAGGTCAGGCGTTTGTGTGTCTTGCTCTGGGTTTCTCGGTGGACATTTGCAGACTTGCTTGAAAAAAATACAGCAAGATGAGCACTTTCTTGTTGGAAGAGGTTCTAAAATAAGTACAGCTCTTTTCATATCACTGTTTTTTTATTGCTGTAGAATCCTAATTAATTTCTGTTGAGATAAACTGAGCACATATTTGACCAGAAGCTATTGTCTAATAACAATACCAGCCGGCAACTTTGGTTGATTCCAATATCTTCTTATTGTTTATCCTGATGCTTGTGGGCAACTAAAATAAGAAATCTTTTCCTTTGGTTTCCTCATCCAAATTACAAAAACACACAAGAGATTCCACCAAACACAAACGGAGCCAAAAGACAGAAGCTGTGCAGAGAAACTAATTTTACTCTGCCACCCAGCAGCTTGTAGAACCACTTTTAGTAGCGATACCTCTCAGTAGTGGTTTTCTTTTTTCTCTCACATAATTGTGAAGGAGTTTTGGCCCACTCTTCTCTACAACGTTGCTTCTGTTCATTGAGGTTTGCAGACATGTGTTTCTGCTCAGCTCTCTTAAGGCTTAAAGACTTTGACTGGACCACTTTTAGCCACTCTGTTGTGGATTTGCTGCTGTGGTTGGGTTCATTGTCCAGTTTTGGTCCGAGCTTCAGCTGTCAGACAGATGGCCTAACCTTTGACCCTAAACTCTTTCGGTCTGCAAAGGAATTCATGATCAACTCGATCACTTCAAGGCGCCCAGGGTTTATGTCTGCAAAACAAGCTCATATCATCGCCTTCCGCCACTTTGCTTGACAGCTGATACACAGTGTTTGTGCTGATATGTTGTGTTTGTTTGGTTTCCAATCGTGGTGATGCACTTTATGGCCAAACTGTCAGGTTGGGAAGAGGAGGAGGCGAACCCAGAGCACCAGACTCATGGCGAGAACTTAAAGGAAACTAATTTATTAAGAATAAAAGAACAACTCGAGAGGCAGGACAAGACAAGCAGACAGTGCATGAATCAACAATGAGCCAGCAGTGAGTGGAGGAAATGACCGGGTTTTAAAAGCAGAGGGTAATTAGGTGAAGTGAGCACAGGTGAGATGATTACAACACTAGGAACAGGTGTAGATGGGCTTGATAGGCAAACAATAGACTGAGGAGAAGTGAGTGATAACAGGCCCAGGGACAAGACAATAAAAGAAGCAATAAACCAAATACAGAAACACAAAGAAAACCCAAATCCTGACACAACCATCTCCCCTTGGTATCATCTATTCAAAGAACATTGTTCTCAAAGTCTCGTGGTTCATTTAAATATACTGCCATGTTGTTTTTAGATTAGCGACACTTTCTTCTAGCTTTCCTCTACTCGTTCAGTGTTTGTCTAATTGTTCTTCACCATTTAATCTGCTAACTGCGAATAAAATAAATTTATGGATGAGCAAAGCTCCACAATAATTAGCCCTGTGAAGAGATGCTAATGCACAAAAATTTATTCTGGTAATATGTGAGATTTTAAGTTGTTTTTATGATGATTTAAATGCAAGTGATTAACATTCAGAGGTGTAAATTAAAGTCATTTCTAAAAAAGAACTGTGTGCAAATGTGTGGCCTAAAAGAAAGAAGAATTATGGAAATTTAATGGGATGTTAAGGTTCGTCGTCACTCCCAAGTCAAATTGCGAGCTTATGTAAGAGCAGCCGGTACAAAAGAAATCAATTCTGCTCCAGTTTTTTTTTTTTTTTTGCTTCATCTTCCTTTCTCCTCAGAACAGCCTTTTTCTTGAACTTTCAGATGATTACCCTTCTGCCTGTGTACCTGCTCTCACAGGCGGCGATCCTATTGACGGTGTCCGATTGAAGTGAGCGTGATGGGGTGACCTTTTCCTCCAAGCTTGTTATCAACGTGAACTCGTTAAGCTGGACTGTTTAATTAGCAGCAGAATGGCAATCAGGGAGGAGCCGGAGACCTCTGTGGTCGTAGACATGGATCAATGCTCTTCAGGGAGCCTCAGCACTCAGCAACAGGAGACCTTTACATGTATTGTGCACGCTGATGCATACCATCATTCACCGATATTTTTTACTGTAACTTTAGTTTTTGACATTCTGTTGACGGTTTGTTCCTTTACAAATGTTCACTGAAAGGAAACTGGAAAAAGACTGTAAAATAAAAAAACATAAAACAATTTTCCATATGTGCTTTTGGTTTTTCTTTGTCAAATGTTGTATTTTTGTTTTGATGCTGAGTTTAATGTTTTATTGATGCATTCTCTTTTCTTATCATGCTTGTAAATTTATGGCATTCTTTTGAAAGGAAGCAGTTGAAGAGTCGTGCTGTCTTATTTGATCCCTCACACCAGCGATGGGTAATTATCTTTGCCACTTTCAGCTTAATGTAGATGTCTAAATCTGGTTTTAGACGTCTACTAAACTGTCACTATTTGCCAAAATTCTGTCCAATTTTAGCCAAGACATTTTTGTTATTTACTCCTTGGATTTGGGCTGATAGGTGGAGAGTTGCAGTCAGTTTAGAGCAAGGTATATTCTCTAAAGCAGGATTTAAAAATGCCATTCAACCAATGGCTGACAAATAATATCTTCCCCTTCATTTTTCCTACAATAATAAGCAGAAACACTACTGTGTGACTAATATCCCACTTTTATTGGAAGTTGAATGCAATGGGGAATAAAGTGATAAAACAACCCTGGTTGACATGCATGAAAGCACACACACACTCTCCAAAAGGTGTGTAAACACCTACGTGTGTAAACCTTGGATAGACAAACAGCGAGGCGCAGGAATGTGGGGCGCGCGCCAACAGCCGCCGCACCTGGTGAGATCCAAGTGAAAGTGAGAGGCATAAAAAAAGAGCTGAACGCTCAGGTCTGTTGATCTATTTTTACTGCAGAGCAGGGGGCAGAGGGAGAGACAGACACAGGAAGCTTCCTGCATAATGCATGGCCCTGTAGAGCAGCGGTGGCGTTTACAGCGCGCGCTCTCATTGGGCTTCCAGGTGTATGCGTTGTCTGTCAAACACAGGCAGTATATCGGGCTGATGTGTCTCAGTGCGAAAGACCACCAGCCCTTCCAGCTGCTTGTTCTCTCTCCAAACACTGTAGTTTCACTGAAATAAATCTCAAAGGAGAGAGCACAAAGAGGCAGGCGGAAAGATTTATGTCTTCACTGTCCTGTTCGGTTATTTTAGCTGGAAAATCTCCTCCTAAAAACAGCGTTTTCAAAATGATAAAGCCACTTTTATTTATTTATTCATTCAGAATACTGAAAAAATATGGTAAAAGTCTACAGCAATGGAGTTGGGACCCACTGGGAAACTTTCAAACTGTCCCTTTGGCATCTGTTGGGGATTTAATGTAGCTATATGGCTGTAGAAGCCATATTGAGGTGTTCTTTAGTTTTCATTAATTTTGTGATGTTTGAATTTGTTGAAATTCAGTGGATTCTTTCCTACTTGTGCCAATAGCTGCAACTCAACTCCAAAGCATGATTAAACCACCCCCCTGCTAAACAGTTGGAGCTGTGTTTTGTTTTTGTTTTTTTACCTCATTCATGCTCTGTTACTTGATGACAAAATGATTGCTTGGATGAGGAGAGGCACTAAAAGTTACAGATCACACTACTGTTTCACGACGCTCTCGTAACTTCTGAGTTGGAGGAGTCAAAAATTCTCCATTTTGGTGTGAGGGTGTGTGACTGTGGTGCAAAAGTGGTGAGATGGTTATGAATAGTTCTGACCCTAATTTTGCTGGAAGTTTGTGTCACATTTGTATGACATATGTGTCAATTCAGTGTGATTTCAAGTGAAAATTTATGTATTTTCTCATGGTTTTTCTTTTCCAACTTGTAGCCCAGTGAGGACCTGGCTTTAGCAAAATATCTCATGAACTATGACATACAGATTTTAATGAAACACTCATAAAGTAATAATGGGATGTACAGACGTGGATCAATTTGTTTGTACTCTCTTGTTAAAGAAAGAAAATCTCCCAGAGGAGAAATAACCCGAAATCGACGAAAGTAAGATTAGCTTCAGGCTCATGGATCTTAAAAATGAGTGAAATCTTTAATTTTTTTTTCTAGCTCTTTTAATTTTTTAAAAGAATTTCTTTTTAAGTTTTACAGCTGATAGTAAAATAGCTTTTCTTTTCCTTCTCTTCCTGTTTCTGCAGTTATTTTTGTAAACCGTAATAGACGGATGATTAAAACAAAACCTGCATTTAATTTGGGAGTGAGCCGTTTGACCATTTCCAAAGAGGGGCTGTGGTGGTGCCGGGCATCACGAGGAAGGAGATTAATGAAAATTTGATGAGGATGCTTCTCAGAATCCACCAGCATGATTAGACTTTAATTACACAGGGCCACAACGACATATTTCCGATAATTGAGAATACCAAAGCACTTGGTCGCTGAAGAATCTCCGGTTTGCAGCGTTTTGATTTGTGAAGAATACCTCACGGGGGCCGAAGCTGGAGAGTTTGAGTTTGGAATCTTGATTTTTTTAAGCAATCAGCTGAAAAATGTTACCTTCGTTACTCTGAGCCTGTGATGCTGAAGCGTGAATAGGAGGAAGACTTTAAACTCCCAGCGTGCCACCGTCTCCACTGGCAGATGTGACAGTGACGTCCCTATACAGCTGCCAAACGCCTATACTGCACCCACAGGCACTGGCAGCTCGCTCAGTGAAATCTCCTGTTACAAACGCACACAAAAAAAAGAACTTTATGTTCGGTTCGTGAGGTGAATCACTGCCTTGCCTGGAAGAATCCCTTTTTCTTTTATTACAGAGGCTTCAATTCAGCACTTTTACACCATTTATGCTCTCCCTGAGTGATGGGAGCCGAGACTGGTTGGATGAAACAAAGACGACGTTTCTGAAATGTGCTCGGGTGTTTTTTTGGGTGCAGAAACAGTATTTAAGGATGGGCTCATGATGACTGGAAAACCTGCCAAAAAAATGTTCTGTGGGTGTTTTTTTTTAACAAAATGTAGGATTAATTTCCATTAAGAGGTACTTAGAGCTTTGAACTCAAAGATTAAACTCTTTTATTTAGTTTTCTAGCATGCATATTGAGCACTTTGCTCTCAAATATGTGTTAATTAAATAAATACTGTGAACACATAAACCTTGTTGTCCTACTAGGTTTACAAAGATGTTATCACTTGATGCAGATGTATGAAAACAGCAGAGGCGACAGGGTGACTGAGTACATGTAATCAAGCATTCAAAAGCTGCGTTTATCAACTTATCTTTCCTATTATTCTGATTTTTCTGCTTGGCTTTCCTGGTGTAATTATCCGGATAACACATCCACCTCTCACCACAGTGTGCTTGCATTAACTGTCAAGTGCTATTAGAGACAAAGATCATGTGGGTGCTTGTTTAATTTTGTTTTTTAATTAAACTGTGTGAACCCACGTGGATATATTGACCCAAATGATTTGGGGGATTCTATTAGATTATGGCCTATTATATTGTATTTGTTCAGACACAGGCATGGCTTGAAGAATATTAAAATCTACTGGTCGGCTTTGTTGTTTTACTTACTTTATCTGTACCCGACATTTAACCAACAGAAATAATATTATCACTTTATCAGTGTTAAAAACAAATAGGTGTTGGTTCAGCTTCAGAAACGTTAGTTTGCCTTTGCACAATATACAAAAAACTGATAGTAATACATAATACAGCCTAGTACTTACTTACAGGGTATGTACCTGCTACTTAGCTGGTAATTCATAGGTACATAACAGGTACTTACATGGTACTACCAGGTATGAATCTGGTACTTACAGGATAAGTCCCTGGTACTTACTTGGTATGCACCTGGTAATACTTGGTGCATACCTTGTACATATATACCTGGTACTTATTGGGTACCCACAGAGTACATACCTAGTACTTACAGGGTATGCACCTGGTGCCTACTGGTTATGTACCTGGTACTTATTAGTAACATACTTGATACTTACAGGCTACATGCCTGGTACTTACTGGGTAAGTACCTGGTAATACGTGGTGCATGTCTTGTACATATGCACATTGTTTATTGGGTACTTACTGAGTACATACCTGGTACTTACAGGCTATGTACCTGGTACATATTGAGTACATTTTAGGTAATTGCAGGATTTGTACTTTGTACTTATTGAGTTCATTACCTGTACTTACAGTGAATGTATCTGGTACTTATTGGGTACACACTTGGATACTTATAGGGTATGTACCTGGTGCCTACTGGTTATGTACCTGGTACTTATTAATAACATACTTGATACTTACAGGATACAAACCTGGTACTTACTGGGTAAGTACCTGGTAATACGTGGTGCATGTCTTGTACATATGTACCTGGTTTATTGGGTACTTACTGAGTACATACCTGGAACCTACAGGGTATGTACCTGGTACTTATAGGCTATGTACCTGGTACATATTGAGTACATTTAAGGTAATTGCAGGATTTGTACTTTGTACTTGTTGAATACATTACTTGTACTTACAGTGAATGTATCTGGTACTTATTGGGTAAATACTTGGGTACTTACAGGGTATGTACGTAGTAGCCATTTATTAGTTTGTTTGTTTTTAGTCATTTTTCTAATTGATGGTAATAGATCTGTTCACGGCCCTTTCTTTAAGTAAGTTGGTCTTTGGTGGCTGTTGAAATCTGAGCAACTGGTCCAGGATCAGGTGGTGATTCTGATGTAAAACTTGTCAAAAGAGTTTTATTTTTTGTTTTGGATAAAATTTTAAAACAGCTTCCAAATGCTAATATTCTCAGCATTTTTATTATTAATTTTTATTTCATTGACCACTACACCAAGAATTTTTTTTCTTTTTTTTTTGTATTTAGTGCTAAAAACAAAACGTAGCTGAGATGTTGAAACCTACATTAACATCTCCACTGTGACCCAGCGGAATGGCAGCATGACTGTGAATGTGCGTGTTAACCTTTAATATGTACTGATGCGTTTGTGCTCCTTTCTCTGCCGGAACACATTAAGACCATTTAGCTCTGCTGTGAACTCACATACCAACCCATTTCCATCACACGGGATGGGAATGATGCTTGGAAAGAGCTCGCAGGACGTGCGACCTTTGCTGAAAAATGACTCCATCGTTTCTAATTTCATAATGTGCCTCTGCGCTTGACGTAGAAGGTGTAGTTAGGTAGATAATACGCAGTCTGTCTGTAATTACAGATAAAAGAACATTAGGTTCGACAGATACATGTAAGCTTCTTGATGAGGGTGCCCATTTCAATTAGGGAGCATTAAATGAAACAAAAAACCTTATGGGAGTTTCTCACTGGCAGACCCAAAGAGAATTAATACACTGCATAGGGCCATTTACCAGGGAGTAATTACTCCCTAATTAGCCATTAGTTATTCGATTACCCTTTTATCAGCTAGTCATGGTCAAAAGGCAGGAATAGCGGATAAGTCATCACCTTGGTTGGTAACAGATGTAATTAACATGCTGTGGCTCCCTCAGAGGGAGACATCCAGTGTGTGCATTGAGGCAAAGTGAAGGTATTCTGCCTTATTTCCTGTGTTTGATCAGAAAGAAAGATAAATCGGGGGGTCTTTTCATTCCGGCTGCAAAAAGCAGAAACGGGAGGGTGTGAATTTAATTCCCCTGCCTGCTTTTGACTTGCCGGTTTGCATATTTAACTCCCAAACTGTGGCCAGTCGGTGTAAATGTTCTGGTCAAATGTACTCTGGGCGCTCATTGTTAACAAACTGAATGGCTCCGTGATTGAGAGTTGATAAGAAATCATAAAATATTCAGCGTGAAGATGGATGATTACGTACATATTGTTACGGAACAGACCAGCCAAGAAGCATGAATACTCCATGCCAAAACTGCTTCTACCATTTATTACACATAATTACATTCTTAAATAAAAATGATTCACCGAACAGTTCCTTGCATAGAGATATTACAATACCAATTTAAAAAAGGAATTATGAAACAAACCAGTAACAAAAATAAATCTCTCATTATTCCATAATAAAGAACATTATCGTACCCATACATCATAATATACAAATGATAAATCTGAAACACTTTGTACAGAGAAAGAAAAGAAGGACAACAGAAGGGAAAAAGAGGAGAAGGAGGTGCTGACGGGTGGATGGAGGGGTCAGGCAGAGGAGAGGAGTTGAAAGGGATCATATCTGAGAAAATGGAAGGATGAGGGGGGAGGGAAGAACAGGGGGAGCGATGATAGAATGCTGGTAGAAAAAGGGAGGTGTGTTTGATTTAAAATTCAGACCTGGTGGGAACAGAGGTGGTGTCACACATAGTAATACATGTACCACCACCACCCCCCCCTCTCTGCTGAAAGCGAGAGCTGCAGTCTTCAACTCTCACGAAAATTGGTGAAAAAAACAAACAAGGGTAATGCAATGTGGTTGCATTTGTGATGTGCATGGACTTGGATGCAGTAAGTGTTTACAGAGTGCCTGCATAAGTGCAGTTTGAACATCTGCAGTAAACAACCATAAAAATTAAAAGCGCACCCTCTGTCATTTGGGACGTCTCGGGGTGCAATGAAAATCGTCTTTTCTTTACCAGGTTCTAAAATTATTCACATCTTACCTCAGGTGTACAAAACACACAACAGATCTGTCCTTGCTATTAATTATTCAAGAAAAACGAAGCCAAAGTGAAAAACTGTGTGTGGAAAACTGAGTTCACTCTTCATGCTTCCAGAAGATTCAACAGGGAAAGTGGAGCTGCTGATCAAATCTATTGGTTAACTATTTGTCATCAGTGTGACCATTTCTATAAAAGCAGGAGTTTGGGCTGCTCAGGAGCATACAGGTGTGTGTTTTAACAATGCCAAGGAGGAAAGACATCAGCAATGACCTTAGAGAAGCAGCTGTTGCTGCCCATCAATCTGGGAAGGGTTGAAGGTCATTTCTAAAGTACTTTGAATCCGTCATTCTACAGAGAGAAAGGTCATTCCCAAGTGGAAAGCATTTAAGGCAGCTGCCAATCTTCCCAGGAGTTGATGTTCCATTTCACCCAAGAACTCCATCTCTGACTCTACAGGCTTCGGTTAGCAGGTTACAGGTTAAAGGTCATCACAAAACAATAAGAAGAAGACTGAACAGTCGTGGCGTGTTGGGAAGGTTTTCAGGAGAAAGAAGCTTCTCCTTCAAAAGAACACGGCAGAGTTACTGAATCAACCACGAGACTTCTGGAAGGATGTCCTTTGAACAGATGACACTAAAGTTGAGATGTTTACCCATAATTAAAGGACTTATGTTTGGAGAATACATATCTATATCTCAATATCTATGGTCACGAGCTTTGGGTAGTGAACGAAAGAACGAGATCGCGAATACAAGCGGCTGAAATGAGTTTCCTCCGCAGGGTGTCTGGGCTCTCCCTTAGAGATAGGGTGAGAAGCTCGGTCATCCGGGAGGGACTCAGAGTAGAGCCGCTGCTCCTCCACGTCG